>NC_040038.1:40688853-40693037 GCF_003713205.1 Coffea eugenioides
TTTTTTTAGAAAAGCCACATAATATGGCAATTGATCCCCACCAAAGCCTTAATGGCTTGGTGGTGGCCAAAAGGCTGGTGGTTCACTGTCGGCACGTAACTTGATAGTTAGATATTTTGTTGAAGTGTCAAGTTGCAGTACTTGGTGTGAATTGACGTGACACAGTCATTGGCCCTTTTAAACTCAGATCGAATGGCGACTTAATTAAATTATTGAATTAAAGATTAATTGATCGGATCGATCAAAATTGACATTTCTATAATATCATACTTATTTTATATTTTAAAAAAAATAGTAAATAATTAAATATTTAAAATTTATCAATTTTTTAAGTTAATATAAATAAATAGAATTATTGTTATTTTTTTATTTATATTATTTATATTTATATAAATTCATAATAAATAGAAAAAAAACCGTGCTTAAGGCACTGGTAAAATTTTAGTTTTGAATGAAAATAGAATTTGGCTTTGATGGGGAAATTGAACTCACAGCTCAACAACGCACATTGCGAAACTCAAGGACTTGACAGGAAGAGAGAGAATGTATTGAGAGGAGACTAGGAAACCGGAAGCAAAAAAGAAGGATACGAGACAGAAGGACCGTCCCTGGACAGTTCACAGCCAAAATTTGGCCCAAACAAATTATACGGTTCAGATTTCATCTGGTATTTCGATTTTAACATGTGAGGGACTCACAAAATTTTGTTCTAAAGTTATACGTTGTTGAAAGTAAGTTACACCATGTGCAAACAAAGTTACGTCGTGTGCAAAATACACATAACTGCCAGAAACTGTTGCACCTGCCCGTGGTCCGAAAAAGAAGGTTCATTCTTTAGTGGGGACCTCTTGATGGGGGTAGGGAACGGGACGATGACAAAGAAACAACACTGACATGGAGAGCATTAAATGAGGAGAGAGATGGACTATAAGAGTAAAAAGGGAAAGAGGGGCAGGAACGGTTCCTAGTAGTTCACGGTCAAGACTTGACCACAAAAAAATTGTAAGATTTAAATTTCAACTTGTATCTCATTTTTTAATAATATATGTGGAATTTACAAAATTTTGTTTTAGAGTTACATGTTGTTGAAAATAAATTACACCATATATGCAAACAGAGTTACGTCGTATGCAAATGCACATAACCTTCAAGAACGATTGCTTCTACTCTGCAACCGTTACACGTTCTGCAACCGTTCCTACCCGGTTCGAGTAAAAGAGTCGTGTACTTTTCCTGCAAGCAGCAAATACATGGACACAACCAACTACATCTACTATGACAGTAATTGGCCGCGAAGCGTTGGAATCTCTTAGCTCATATTCTTATTTAAGATTTTTTGAAAATTTTATTACTGAATGCAAAGACATTCGTTTGGTCTAGCAGCGGTTCAATTTCATTTGGATTCTTTATTGACCCTTTTGAATCCACCTCTTTCGGATTTTTTATTTATTCCCCTAGATCCACCCCTTTCTATTAGTGTAAAATAGGAATAGGTATAAAATAAAATTTATTGTGTCTGAAAAAAAAAAAAAGCAAATATATAGATACACAAATACATTTAAACTAGCATTCTGACGCGTTCTATGCACGGGTTTATATTTCAATTCAAAACAATAGTAATATATATTATAGCATAGGCGGTTTATATTTCAATTCAAAACAATAATAGATATACTTATATATTATAGTATAGGATAAAGTATATGAGAAAGGCAAAAAAATTCAATGAAGTGTATGCTTAATAGCTTAAAAAAAGTTTATTTCGTAAATACAAAATGGACTTTCTTAATTTTAATAGCTTGAATAAGTTGAAACCAAATTTTGTTTACCTATTGTCTGTCAATATATAATAACAATTTGAATATAATAATTTAATTTATAATAATTTACATGATAGAACAATTGTAAACTTATTTATCAATAGATCATGTTCCGGTCATGGAGAATCACTATAGTTGATACTGTTTCGATGACCATAACAATCTTGTAATTAGTGATAATCTTGTTACGGTCATTGATGTGATTAGTGATGTAATTAGTGATGACCTTCAATCGAAACCGTATCAATTGTGACAAGATTTTTGTTGTCATGGAGAATCTTGTCACTGAAACCATTTTTCATGTAGTGTAAATCAACACACCAGGTTAATTAACTATTATGTTACATTTTAAAATGATAAGAATTGAGAGTTTGAGAATTTGAGAAATGATAAAAAGAGAATTTGAGGATCAATCAATAATCATTATTGGACAATAACGGCCCAATCATATATTTCTTTAAGTTCTGCTGCACTTGTCCATGTAACAGGGGATAGTTATCATGTGATAAATTAGTTATTCAATTAAATATCCTTTGTGCATTCTAATCCATGTTTCTTCAACTGTATTAGAAAATTAAGTTGTATGAGTGAATAGGTTTGAGTCAATATCCAATCGTAATGCAATGTCTCTATCTATGGATATCCGACTCCCAAGATTAGAACTCCTCACAACAATCTTCAACATGCGAAATCGACTGAGCATATCAGAACAAAGTGCAAGATACGCTTTAGATCCGTGAGTTCCCTTGACCTCACTGAACACTTATGGGCTTATGCTGGTCGCTAAGCTTCCGATCCAGAACAATGAAGAGGCCCAACATGTCATCAATGAGGCCATCATGTTGGGCTGCAGTTCCATCATCCATTAAAGTAGGATTCCTACCTATTAACATGCTTTCATCGATGTTTATGGAGGCCACTTTGCGCTTATTGCCATACCTATTACCAAGTCTTTGTCCCAATTGCGGCAGGTTCATGTAATCATACCAAATGGTATTACTAGCCATGCCATAGTTAAGATCGAAGGTCTCATCCACAATGCTCGTCTGTGTGAACGGGTGCTTCCTACCGCGAACAAACAACCTCACACTTCTTTCCAACATTGGCCCTGCACTGCCAATGGAACTCGTGCTGCTAAGTAGCCACCGTCTTCAAATTGTGGGCCTCATGGGAGTCCCGGGAGCATCAATATCTTTCACGCTATGACTAGCCATTTTCCAACACAACAACAAGCAACTCCGTCAAAACATACTCCAATTTATATCAGGATGTTTCTTGGCATAACTTTTACGTCAATTAGCAACAATTTCTGTCCTATCATCTCCAGTAGATTGCCTTCTCTCTCCAATGTGAAACAGTAATTTATGCACTCTATTGGACCAATTTAATTGGCCCAATTAATGCATGAACATTAAAAAGGATCCGGCCCACGCCGCTCGCTTTGCGAACTATAGGGGTTCGGAAAGTTCGCTTCATGAACCATAGACAACAAACAGTTCGCTCCCGCTCCCACAAACTATTTGTGATGTAGTACAATGCGGTACATGAATTCCTCAATCATAGCGTCTATGATATTGGATCAAGTAAATCTCAACCGTTCATTCTTTTACTAAATCCTATCAGATTACTCATCGATTACCCCTCATCAATGTCAAACTCTAACGATTACCCCATCGGTCATCTAATTGGATTAACCATCGAATTGAGTACAAGCGGATATCAGATTTTACCCTACTCATCCTACTAATTCACATGTAGACAATGAGATATACAGGCAGACAAGTTCAAATTAAGTTCAACACCCAAGGTCTCCAAGTCCTTTTATTGATGGTGATTGTTAGAAAAGGAAGCGGACAACGTTAACGGTTTACAGTTTGATAGAATCAGGTACCATCAAAAACCACGCCTTTAGCAGAAGGAAGCCCACGTGTCTCATCAAGGAGAGGGTGCTACAGTAACTCACCCTCTCTTCTTAAAATACTAGGAGGTAATCGGCTGTGCTAAGCACAGCCTAGGCCCCCTATAATCTGTTGTCAAATAATTACCAATCAAGTATGTAGCTAACAATATGAGACTAAACAAAACATTACCAATCATTAGCATTGCAATAGATAAGAGAAGATGACAAAATGTTGGCAAGTAGTTTCATAAATAGCTTAACATCTTCAAATGTAAAGTGCAATCATAGGCTGCAATTACAAAAGATCATATATTGAGATCCATTAAGGTGCACAAAAGAACAATTTCTTAATGGATGTCAATATTATGTCAAAAGATGCAAGATTAGGAATGCAGCTGTAAAGTGCTTTAACATTAGCAAAATGAGCAATTCAAAAGGCTTCAAGGAAGTTCAGAGTTCATCGT
>NC_040038.1:40700752-40739348 GCF_003713205.1 Coffea eugenioides
TCAATAGAAAGGGAAGGACTAGATAGGGAGGACCTAAAATTACCTGGATTTCAAGAGAAGCTAGTGATGGAAGTGTCTGAAGCAGCACCAGGACCTGTGGGTCCTAGTTATCATGGCTGCTGGTCCTGTGATGTCTCTTTCACGAAGAATAACAGTAAGATTGGGGCAATCTTGTGGGCTGGCTCTCCTTTTTTTTTTTCGGAAAAACGATAGAGCTTGGCTCTCCTCTTGATGTTACATTTTTTATGCATTACTTTCAGGTGGTAGATGTCCTTTTACTTGGTATCCACAAGAATACGCAGAGAAAGTGCCCATGGATGACATGCATATGAGAGCCAATGCCTCCGGAAAATTTCCGGGAAGAACTTACAGATTTTACACAGACAAGCCGGTTTATGATTTTGGGCATGGTTTCAGTTACTCAGACTATTCCAAGTTTATCATATTAGCACCTTGCAACATATCTATACAGCTAAAAACTTCTCATCGACCTTTCAACATTCGACATTTTGACCTTACCTCTGAATCCAACCAATTGATTGACATATGGGAAGCATGGTTCAAAGTTGCGGTCGCGGTTGTAATCGCGGTCCGGATCGTTCCACATCGGTTGCGGTTTCGGCGAGACGTGAATTTTTGAAATATTTAATATTCTAAAATTGTAAAAAATATGATAAACAAAAATAATTTAAAAATTAGTAAAAAAAAAAAATGAGTTGACTCGAGATGACTTAGAGTGATTCGGTCTGACTCAGCCGTTTCAACCTTTCACAGTGACGTCTGGGCGAGTCAAGTATCTCGGAATCGTATCGGGAGGGCCCAAGACGATGACGACTCGGCCGAGTCCGAGAGTCTTTGAACCATATTGGGAAGTGAATTGCAAGAATTTACAATTTGAATTGATTGTCGGTGCGAAAAAAGAAGGGAAAATGGATGGATCTCAATGTTGTGTTCGTTTTTTGGAAGCCTGCAGTTGCACAAGGAGTGACTGGAACGCCCAATATACTACTTGTGGGTTTTGAGAAAGTAGAGGTGAAGCAAGGGGAGGCAGAATCAGTCCCAATGTACTACTTGTCATAGGGTCTTCCAGTGAACAACAACTGGAGCATCATTTTGATATTCAGCTGGGGCAAAGGAGTTATGTCTTTCAGAGATGATAATACTTAGATCACAGAAAATGGGACCAATGGCTCTTTTGCATATATGATATTGTAATGAATAAAGAGTTACTGATGAAATCAAGTTGATTTGAAACCACGTATGAATAAAGAGTTACTAATGAAGCATCGATAGCAACTCGAGCACTAGCTGTGCTCAAATGTAAGTATCAAAATTTTCAACTACAATTATGTAGGTTTGCCAAAAAGGATTATCAAATGCAACTGGAGAAATAGGAATGAAGTATCGATAGAAAGTTTTCATCAGCTTTGACTAAAAATTAGGATTATCACTTGTTCAATAGAAAGCATTATCAATTAATCCTACAGTAAAGCTTTCGCTAGAGGAAGGGCTTGAACCTTCGACCTTGTGGTTAACAGCCACACGCTCTAACCAACTGAGCTACTCCAGCAGTGGCAGTACTTGGTAATTACAACTTATATGAATCTGACCTGTGGTTGTTGGCCAGTCCTCTTTCGAGGATGGAGTTATTTGGGGTTATAAGAAGCTTAATTTGGTTGTTTTGATGTAAGTGGATAGCGGATTTTTGGTGAGCGGAATAATTGAACATAGTACAATATCACTACCGACAAGACCAAATCCACGACTATGAAACCTTGAACCAAGTTCTTTAATTCGTAGGGCTAAATCCTCAAAATATTGGCAATTGCTAAAAAAACCAACCAAATGCGGGTCTGCAAAAGCATAGCACCAAACTATACCCGTTGGCGAGATGGGCTCTAGATTTTTTTTTTTTTAAAAAAACTTAATACGATGGGCCCACAAATTTTTTTTTAAGAACCTGTCAAGCCGTTGTGCCATGGTGGCGCGATGATTGACAAGATTTTCCCTTTTTTTTAATTAAGAAAAATTGTGTATTGAAATTTGTGAAATAAGAATTAGGATCGGTAAAATCATTTTAACATGTTAAGGGCAAAGCTATTGTTATCCCGCCACAACCCATCGTGAATAGGTTAAGGACAAAGATAAAGGCAAACAACAAACGAGGCGTTGATATTGTTCTTTTTTCAACAATGTTTTAAACTTCATCCATTTTGACATTGATTTTTGTGTTTAATCCAGTCGCTTTATGATTGAACAACATTAAATATTTTCAAGATTGCAAAGTACGGTATTTTATGAAACCTTACAATACCAGAGAAGGGTACATTAATTTAATAGATAAAAAGGCATAAGTAACTCTATGATCAATTTAATTTTTTTAATCGTTAAATATGAGTATCGTATATCAAATAATGACCTATAAGAGCACATTTACTCTCTGTGCGTTTTATACAAACATTCTTTATTTGTACGAAGATACTATTAATTTTTTTAACACAATTGCATTTTATATAAATTTCTAAATATAAAAAAGTGCAATTCAAGTAGTAATTTTTCTACTTCTATACAATTATAGTTGATTTTGTAAACCCTAAACCGTAATTTGTAAATTGTAAACCCTAAACCATAAACCCTAATTTGATACAACTAAGTGATAGAAGACTATATGAACAAAGTTAATATTAACAAACCGTCACTTTACTAATTTGTAAATCGTACAAATATTTATAATGTGTAAACCCTAAATACTTCTACACTTGGTAAAATGATTTTACCGACCCTAATTCTTATTTTATAAATTTCTATACACAATTTTTCTCAAGAAAAACAAAAAAAAATGCGTACACGACAAGACAGACAAGCACGAAAAATCTTGTCAGCCGTCATGCCATGGTGCGACAGGCATAGTTTGATGACTCGCATTTGGTTGATTTTTTAGAAATTAACAATATTTTGAGGATTTAGCCTACCTAATTGACAATTTTTTTTTGTTATAGATCTAGCGCGACTCTTGTAAACTATAACTCATGTATTTGAAGGCCTTTCTCAAATCTTAAAAATCAAAGAGGCAATCTTTTGTGATTGGTGGTGATGGGTGAGCACCGTTGCATGTTGGCAATGAATCATTTTCTCGTAGTTCAAGCAGAGTTTGATTTACACTTCAAATTGAGGTTCCGGTGAAACATTGGGGAAGATCTGTCACGGAGGTCACATGAGATTAAGGTCTCTCAATTTCTAAAAGTTGAAATACAAGCATATACCTATTGAAAATTGAACCCACTTGTTGTAGTTCTCAAGTCTGAACTACTCTGGCGTTTGTTAACAGAAAAATTAGGAGAATTGATGGTCATGAATTAAATGATTCCATTTCAGTCCAAAATAATTTCCCTCGTGACATTCATCATACTTTGGTAAATTTTCATCCCATTATATGGAGAATCAATTCCTAGTCTAATCTCCGGATTCCGACATGTAATAATTTAGCCAAAATTAATACACAATAAACACTTGTTTTTATTATTTTAATTTTTTTTCTCGAATGAGGGGGCAGGAAATCATTTCCTAGTCTACTCTCCAGATTCCCAAAGTATGTTTGGCAAGACCAGCTACAAATGAACCATTGTCATCCCATACAACCATCCCAACGCCTAAAGAACCACAAGAGTACTGAGTTATTCTACTCCTCAAACAACACAACATTGTCAATTAGAAAATATGGTTTGCCATCCCAATACTAAGAAAAAATGCATGCCACAAATTAAGATCTTTGTCCATCAATCCTTTGTTTTGTTTTGATGATCAACCAGTTAAAATGATGATTTGAACTAATATAGTGCAGATAAAAGGTAGTAAAGGGGCATAGACACATCAATTAGGGGTGTATGGATATTATTGCCCTCACAAATAATACTAGCTTCATTATATCCTTCAAAGGGTATTCATTAACCATATAGACTAAGGATGAATGCCCGGGATCCACGTCGGACGTGGTCGTCCTCCGCTTGGCAAATGGGATAGGCTTGATAGTGACGTGGCGCGAATTGATTGGTTGCCAAGTGTGCTCGTTGCACCTGATCCTTCCTTCAGCCACGGTCTTGCTTCTGTCTCTTTCCTTGGCACTGTTTAGCTTTGCTGTGTTTTTTTGCAGGCGGTTGGTTGAGGTCGTAAGCGACCTCTCTCAGTTTTAGCTTCCTTCACATCCTGAAGCTGCTCCCGCTCGCACATTACTATTTACTTTCCGCTCTTATAGGTCTTTCCACTTGGAAACCCCGTCTTTCCTTGATACTGTTTCTATACTGCGATTTTTTGTAGCCGTTTGGTTGAGGTTGTTAGCACCCTCTCTGCCTGCTCATCAGGCTCCTCTCTACCGGCTCCATCCTGTCACAAATTGATGCTTCTCTCTATCAGCTCCTCTCTACCTTTTTTTCCTTCCTTCCTCTGCCACAAATTGATGTTCTTCCCACTCCAAAATTTATCTTCCCCACACCTCATTTTTCCTCTCACCTCTTCAACCTCCGTCTTTTCTTCCCTTTCTTTTTGCTACTGTTTTGCTTTCTCCACGCTTCTTTTCCCCTCTTTCTCCACACCCTACAGCTACTTCCGCTCAAAAATTACTGTGTCTTTCAAATCCTTACATGTCTTCTCCACTTGCTTTCTCCTCTTGCCTTCAGGATGATTAGGTAGCTGTCATCATGAACCATGTTGTTTCTCCTCGTTGCTTCTCCCCACAATCGGCAATTTGCGCTGCGCCAAGTGACCTCCCCTGCTCTTTTAGTGATCTATTTTTATCTCATTTGCACGTTTCCCCCTTTTCCTCCTCTGCGCCGCCCTCTGCTCGCTCTGCTCGCCGGCTTCTGGTTTGCATTTTCTTTTCCCACCGGCTGTCGTCCATTACAGCTCCAACCAATTAAATCCTCTTGGTTAGAAATAGTTCACCTCCGCTTTTCTCTGCACAGGCACCCCCCCTCCCCTTTGAATTTTTGCTAAACCAGGCTGTATTTCCCTTTTGTTTCTCTTTTTTTCTCCAGTTGCCTTTTATATGCTGCTCTTACACTCTTTCTTTCTTTCCTTTCCCATAATTTATTTATTGTTACTTGTGCCTTTGTACAGCTACTTCTCATTCTATCATAAGGTTTCTTTTCGACATCTTTTTTACTTTCGATTCGTTTTACTTATGCAAACCCGTTCCAGCTGCCTCCTCTAGCTTGTTCTTTTGTTATCCTATGTTTATTACTTCAGGTATTTTCTCTTCTGCTTACTTTCATATCAAGCTAGTGTGTTTTTTTCTATTCTTGTTGTTATTGTTATCGCTTGCTTCTCCATTTCCTTCCCCCTTTTTATTGCTTGAGTTATGCCGTTGGATTACATGCTATGTTTTCTTCCTTTTTATACTCTTAACTTGCACTATGTATTCTTGCGCTCCCTTCTGTTCGTCTTTTTACTGTCTTCTGCGTATTTTCTTACAAAGAAATTTCTTTGTGCTTTCTATTTTGATACCTTTCCAATGCACATTATCCAAGGATGGATAAAAATGCTAAGAGGCATAAGAGGTATGCGGAAATGCCACATAGTCAGAAAGCTGGCCTCCTTCGTCGCCAGCGAGAACGCAACGCTGCAAAAAAGAGAGACACCGCTGTGCCTTCTTCTGTTGAAGCAATTCGGTTTCAGAGGCCTAGCCAAAATAGCCGAGAGTATTTTTTCTAGGACCCCATTAGGTTATACTCAGACTGGTGTTCTTTTGGTTGATGATGTGGATAGTTCCCTGCCGAGTTCGGCCTCTTTAAATGATAATAGGAATGATTTGCTGATTAATCAATCAGAATATGTTGCTTCAGATTCTTGTGTTACATCAACTTGTGTTCCATCGCTACTTTTTCAAGGTATAATTATAATTTGCATGCCCCTCATTTTCTTATTCCCCAGCTTTTTCCCTGCCTCCTTCTATGTCATCTATTTATATTTACTTTCTGTTAGTGGCCTATTGAGAACTCATTTCTTTTGCCTCCTGTTTTGGCCTATCAGACTTTTCTTGTATGGAATACAAATGCGTGTGCATTTCTACTCTATATCAGCCGCCCATTTGTACTCCGTACCAACTATTTTATTCGGGTTTCTTAGTGATGCCCAGTTTGACTGTTATGTCCTTTGACAATTTTTCTGCTATTCACTTTCAGCAGAAACCTTTTATATTCTCAGCTGTCAAAATAATGGATTTGGTATTTGTACAGGTGTCCACTGTGTTTTATTCTGTATCATGCTGAACCCTTCAAGCTTGTCAGTTTTTAGAAAAGATCCTAGCTGTTCAGTGTTTCAAAGAAACCACCTGCCTACTCCTGTTTATAATCATGCCCATTAGCCATATCTGTATACTTCTGTCATAATATTCAGATCTTTCCAGGAAGCAATCTTCAGCATCCGCCTTCCGGATTAGCTCATCTAGAAAGTATTCCGACTCATTCTATTATTCTTCCTGCTGCTCCAAATTGTGAACATTGTGGTGCTAAATGCTTCCCTTCAGAACCTCTTTCTTTTTGTTGCTCTGAGGATGAAATCTTTGTTGTTGCTCCTGCTATGCCTTATGCTCTTAAACGCCTATTCATTGGTAATGATGAGAAATATGAGCACTTTAGGAAGAACTCCCGTACATATGATCGTGGTGCTAGATTGACAAAAAAAAAAAAACAGAAGGGGTTTATACGTTTCGGGTCCAAGGCCAGGTGTATCACTTCTTAGATGGTCTAATCTCTCCATCTGATAAATCATCGGAGCTCGCAAACAGAGTTCAGAATTCTGATAGGCTTTGGCCGACCACTCTCAAGCTGCTGATGACAATCCTGCAAAAAAATCCTTATACCAGATTTTTTAAAGATCTTAGGGATGTTCCAGCCCTTGAAAGCCATACTATAGTTCTTAAGTGTTATCCTGGTCTAGATCAGCGTGTCTTTAATCTTCCTACTACCTCTCAAGTGGCCGCTATATGGACCGAGACAAATGATGAGTTGGTTGAGAAGAGCCCCCACATGCAGGTTTATAGCCATTCAAACGCAAGTTATAGGGTCCAATCATATTATGCATGTTACGATCCGCTTCAATATCCTCTTTTGTTCCTTAGAGGTGAATCTGGTTGGCATCATGGGATCAAGAGGTATACTCAAAAAGGAAAAAATCATATACTTATGACCCGGATGTTCATGTTGATTTCTCTTCTGCCCAGAATCCTTCAGACTTATTCAGCATTGAAGATATAGGCATGTCTATTTCTTATATTTATACATTATTTTCTGACTGACATAGTTTGCTATCTATACGACTACAATTTCAGAAATACCCAATCCCCTATTTCGAATTCTCGTTCAGTCATGTACTTGTCAGCAAAATACTTCATTCTGTTCTGAGCTTTGGATAAGTGCTCCCTGATGCTGCTGACAATTCTAGTTCTTTCCTGCAACATTTGGGCTGCAACAGGTCTCATGGAATCCAAATAAGGTCCCAGTGGTAGAGGAGTTGGTTTGTACCTGAACAAGGTTTCAAATGGCGACATCTCTAAACTAGTGTGATATGTAGAATTATACCACCATTCTGCCATAGGTATCCATTTGCTCCATTGAGATGGAAATTCACAAGTCATGCATCATAGGTATGAGTCAAGGCATTGGTTAAGCCTCTCACTTTGGCCATCTGGCTGTGGATGGTATGAAGAAGTGTAATTAAGTTTAGTTCCTACCAATTTGAACAACTTCTTCCAAAAACAACAAGTGAACACCTTATCTCTATCAGTGATGATAGATTCTGGTAGACCGTGTAGCATGAAGATGTTATCTAAGAAGACCTATGCAACATGTCTTGCTGTGAAGGGATGTGTAAGCAGAGAAAAATGCCCAAACTTAGTAAATCAGTCAATAACTACAAGTATGGTGTCATATCCTTGTGATATTGGAAGCTTTTCAATGAAATCCATGGAGATGTGAGACCAAGCTTGCTCAGGAATTGGAATGGGTTGTAATAATCCAGGATATGGAAGATGTTCAGGTTTCTTAGAGGATCATTTTACAGAAATTAATCCCATCAATTCACTAATCATTTCTAATAACTTTTCGTCCTAACATCTAACAACAGCAGACATAGTAGTCTGCACATTAATGATATTTAATTGTTTGCAATTTCTGAGAAAAGAATTTTTCAGACGAACCATTTGAATCAGTGGCGGAGCCACATACAAGCAATGGAAACATTAGTTCTTAGGCTTAGGAAATTTGGAAAATTTTAAAGTTGCATCTTATTTGACCCTACTATATTTTATCAAATTCTCTTTCTTATATACATTGATTTCGAAAAATTGAAAATTCATAAGTCTTACCATCACAATAATTTTGAATTTATTTCAAATTATCTATGGAAGTTAGTTCAAGAATACATTCATCTAAAATTTTCAAACACAAGGGATGAACTTTCTTGAATGGAATGAGAAAACCAATTCTTCAAATCATTTTTTTTCAAACTTCAAAGTCTTCAAAAACAAGAATTATTCAAGTGGATGGTAAACTTTTTATTTATAATATGAAATTAAGTTATTATGATTTTTATTTATAATAGGGTAAAGATAAATTTTATAAAACAAACTTGTAGAAGATCAAGTTGATGGTGATTTGCAGATTATTTTAAAAAATTCAAGAGGTTCAGTTACTTACATTGAAAAAAAATGCATTTAATAAAATTGATAATGAATTGATTTTGCAATATTTTTTGAAAAAAAGAGAGTACTCATAGGGTATAACTATAACTTGTATATAATGTTAGTAGTTTTTATTTTTTTTAAAAATAAATTTTACTGTACTAAAATTTGACCCATTTACTGTGGGGTCTTAGCTCCGCTGCTAAATTCTAAATAATTGTAATGACAACTTCATGTTCATGTAAAAGTTTTCTCAATTTTTTAAATAACTTGTACTATTGTACAATTCATTGTCTATAGAATTTTGCTGACACTGTTGAAAATATGAAAAGGTTCCTTGCAACGGTTGGGATAAAAACAAACGCAGTTTAAAAGCACCAATAGACAAATGGCGAAGATGGACTCCACGAAATGTTACAGGCTACAGATATTGTTAAAATCCTCAACCCCTTATCCAGCCCCTATTGAGCCTCATTGACATATTTGTGCCATGTGTCCAAATTTATCATCTAAACCTCACATGTGATCTTATCTTTTATTACCTACAACTCCATCACAGAAGCAACTTTTGCAAGATGCTAAAATAAGAAATTATCTTTCCTCTTTCTTTAACATAAAAATTAGACTCGCAATTTTGCTTAGTTTCATTATTCACATGAACTCCATTATTCGGGGAAGGGTTGGGTTGGGTGGTACGGGAGGACGGAATGTAAGTGAGAGGTCTCGGGTTCAAGTCCTACTGCTTACACTAAAAAAAAAATGAACTCCATTATTCACAACTTCATAAAAGATTCCAAATTTTTTTAAAAAAAAATTGATAAAACACAGGAAAAGAAACATATTCTGAGAAATTAGAAAATCATAACACAGGAAAAGAAACATATTCTGAGAAATTAGAAAATCATATATGTTCCCTAGCTGTTGGGGAGAAAAATCTCACACTCACCAAAGAGTTTAATATGCAAGTCAAGAACCCAAATTTGACCAAAAAATTTAAGTTGTTGGGTCTCGACCCCTTACATATTAACCACTTTTTCTCCATCTCTCAAATCAATTTAGGATACAATTCTTTATTTATGAACGTAACATTCTCCCCCTTCATGAGTAACTCTTCACATTGAAAGCAAATTTACAAATTTCTTTTAACCCAAATTTACAAACTTTTTCTTCAACTCCACTTTTAATATTCAACATAAGCCTACTGTAACACCAAAGCTCACCTCATCTCCCAATGATGGATCTATTTTTTTCAACATTCAAACTGAATTCCTGACCTCTGTCAACCCTAATTAAGATTCTCAGCCCCTTTACCCAATCCCCTATTTAGCCTCACTAACATATTTTTGCCACGTGTCCCAGTTTATCACCTAAGCCCTAGGTGATTTTGCATTTTTGCTCTTTCTATAAATTAGACATCCCAGCGCTCTTTTCTATTCCAGAGTTTGGAAAAAAGAACTTTTCTTCAATGGTATTGAATCTACTTTGCATTCTATGACACCAAAATTAGATTAAAAAAACATATTTAAAACAACAAAAATGAAGAATGAAGTATATCCAACATATTGCGATTGTGAAATTGATGGGTGAGGACAAATACTCCCAATAAAAATTACTTTGATCTCGATCTTTTCAAATAGATGAAGGTTTAAGAACCTCCATGAAATCTTGGAGGAGGTAATATTAGGTTCATGAGTAAATAATTGTGTACTACATTGATTTGAAACATGAAGAAAGAGTAGTTAATATATAAGTAAGGGACCTAGACCTAACAGGTTAAACTATTGGATCAAAACTGAGTTTTTGACTTATATATTGGACTCTTTGGAGGGATCTTTCGAGATTTTTCCCTATAACAAAATGGTATCAGAACTTCTGGTACGAGTCTGAGCTATTCATTGGCAAATGAATTCTTTTCAGAGTTGGACCGATGAAATTAGCTTCTTTGATGATGGATCAACGTGTCAAGGTATTTGGCTAGTGGATCAAAGTGTCTGATTGGTGTTAGACCAAGGAGACAAGGGTTGACGGGGGTCCGAAATCCAATTTGATGGCAGGGAGTCCGGTTGATATTAAACCAAGGAATCAAATATTGACATAGTTAAGATCCTCAACCCCGTACCCAGCCCCCCTATTGAGCCTTACTGACATATTTATGCCACATGTCCAAATTTATGATATAAACCTCATATGAGATCTTATCTCCTATTGCCTACAACTCCATCAAGAAGCAACTTTTGCAGGATGCTGAAATGAGAAATTATCTTTCCTCTTTCTTCAACTTTAAATAAGACTTGCAATCTTAAATCCAAGATCAGGAATTTGGGATTAAATACAAGATCTATGGTTGTTAATTTCATTCATACTGACTGCTAGAAATAGCCTCAAGGAAGGAGACTTTATTCGCTTGTCTAGGAATTCAAGAAAGCAATTCCTATCACCTTATTGCAGAACATACATAGAAAGGACCATGTGTGGTGGGTAAGCTCATCAACAGGTATGTTCTCTGTCAAATCTGCAATGAGGAAGATATTCCCTCCTTGTAAAATTGTGAATCGGCACAAAATGGTCTAGGAGAAGGGATATGTCCCGAAACATACTGTCACTCTATGGTTGGTAGCAATGTTTTGAAAATCGGACCGGACCGGCCGGTTCGACCGGTTGAACCGCGAACCAGCCATGGCACCGGTCCGGTTCTATGCTTTGGTTGACTTTGCCTGTCAAACCGGTCAAAACCGTGAAAACCGGTGAACCGGATTGAACCGGTTTTTGAGTTTTCCTTTTTTTTTTTTTTTACTTTTTGCAAAATGCTTCTATCAAGATTCGAACTCAAAACCTTTGCAATAGAAGACCAATGTAGTAACCATTCCACCATCACATCTTATTTGCTTTTTTTGATAACTTATTTATATAAAACAAACATCTATATTTTATTTTTCCATTTTTCTTACAAAATCTCATCCTCTCATGACTCTTTCTTTTTAATCTTCAACTCTTTCTTTCTCTCTCATCTTTTCTTTTGTCACTCCATTTTTAATCAAACCTCATTAGTTTTAATTTATTGATGTTTTCTTCTATCTTTTAATTTTGTTTTTGCCCATTAAATTGGAAAAAGTTTAAAAAGAATTATTTTTCTTTAACCCAAATTATTTAATGCCACAACCACTCACTTTTATCTCATTTTTTGTTTCTTATCAAGTGTGCATTTCTATTTTCAATTCTCTTAACTTCTTTCGAACTCCAAACTTTCTTTTTTGAATTACAATCTTTAAATCTCAAAGACGTAAATTAAAATTTAAGTTCACAATGTCAAATTCTCATAGATGTGAATTTTGTATAATTTCAAAATATTGTGATATTTTTGGGTTGCATTTAACATTTTTTTTGTAGATATAATTGAAATTGAGATGAAATTTATTTGTTTTAACTTATAATTTAAAATTTTTATTTTTGAAAATCCAAATTATTCAAAAATAGTGAACTTTTCATCATATAAAGTTTTAAATTAGTCCATTGCATGTCTTATTTTGTCCATATATATATTTATATAAATTATTTTTAAAAAAATTCATTGAACCGAGGTTAAACCGGTCCGACCGGTAAACTTCGACCCTTTCAACCTCACGGTTCAATTGACGGTCCGGATTTTTTAAAACATTGGTTGGTAGTACAAGGAAAGCTTGTGGCAAAAGATAGGCTGAGAAAATGGGGACTGTAGAATGTTGATCCCACTTGTGTACTTTGTAGTAGAGTTGAATCAATTGACCATTTATTTTTTAAATGTACTTTTGCAAAGGCAGTTTGGCAAAAAGTACAAAAAAAATGTATTATTTTTTTGTTAGAGAGTGCACATCCTAAAGTTTTTTGTTAGAGAAATTTATTATTCTTCTTAGAAATAAAATTTTAAATAAAGAAAACTAATTTGGAATAAAGAAGAGGAGAGAAAAAAAGGGAAAAAAATTATACAGTAGAGATACTCACAGGGGTTAAGTGTAGGGCTGTCAACGGGCCGGGTCCGGGCCGGAATTCATTATTCCGGACCCGGACCCGAATTACTATGCCGGATCCGGATCCGACCCGTTTACCCGACGGGTCTTTTATTCTATGTTCCGGATCCGGCGGGTCCGGATCCGGATCCGGGTCTACCCGAACAAATTTACCAAAATTTATAATTTCTAATAAAAATGAGAAAAAAATATATTTGTAAACTAATTTCTAACTAATGCAAAGAAAAAACCAAATAAGAAAAGAAATCAAATTAACTTTATTAAAATACATCACCCTAATCAAATTATATTGATAAATATATTTTTTTTTAATTATTAATTCATTTATATCCGGATCCGGGTCTAATACGGGTCGGAATACTATATTCCGTATCCGACCCGTTTTTTTGTTTGACAAAACGGATCCGGATCCGGATCCGGGAAACGGAATTAAATCCCTACCCATACCCGCAATAATTTCACGGATCCGGGTCTAGACCCGACCCGTTGACAGGCCTAGTTAAGTGACACAGAACAAATATTAGAGAGTAAAATGAGAATCAGGATATACTTTAAGAAAGTCATTTACAATTAACCCATATAAAAATGGGCTAATTACTCAGAATATCGTTGTAAAAAGAAAAGTTGGACGTTTATGGCTCTGACAAAGGGTGCTGCAAATCTATGGCTACCGGGTTGTGTCAGCCCGGCAACCAAAAAGGCAAATTTACTGTTTTTTTAAGCTCTGACACAGTCGGGCGGCGGAAAATTTTTTTTTTTTACAAAGTCCCTGGCTGCCGGGCGGCAGCCAGGGACTTCATAAAAAAAATCTGCACAAAACCCGCTAGATCGATTCTTAAGGGAAAAGGGGTTGAAAATATTCAATTACTACTTACTACTACTAGTATTTCATCCATTGATTTTATCTCTCTAATATTTCAGCACCTTTCCATATAGTGAATTGCTCTACTAGCTGGTGAAGGCACCGGTTTTCCCTGGCCAAGTTTGCGTTCTCATTCGCCAGTCTTGATTTTTCAGCACCACCATAAACTAATTATCAACTTTATTTCACCATCACCATAATTATCAACTAACTTGCATAATAAAGTGAATTGCATTAAACTAATATCACTAATTTTGAAATTAAGCTATGCTAATTACATTAATTTTATGTATTTAATTTATTAAATGCAGCTAGTATTTCAAATACTTAAATTGCCCTGACTAAATGGCTATCTTAATCAAAACTCAATATATGCCTCATCAAATACATCTAAATTCATTTAATCGAACCTCTTAAAATTAATTCATTCAACTAATTAAATCACTAAACTAATTAAACTAATCATATACTAAATAACATAAACTAATTATCAACTAACTTGCGTAATAAAGTAAATTGCATTAAACAAATAACACTAATTTCGTTAATTAAGTTGTGCTAATTACATCAATTTTATGTATTGAATTTATTAAATATGCCAATTTTAACCGATCAATTGCAATTAAACAATTGCAATTAGAATAACGGATCAATTGCAATTAAAAAAATTTAATTGCAAAGCACTGGGATTTCCTTTGTTTTTGGGTTATTGAAGTTGGCAAGAAGATTTGGGATGAACATAGTAATAGCGGATTTCCTTGTCAGCCCAGCAGCCAGGGACTTTATAAAAAAAAAAATTTCCGCTGCCAGCGGTGTCAGAGCTTAAAAAAAAAAAAATTTGCCTTTTTGGTTGCATAGCCATAGATTTGCAGCACCCCTTGTTAGAGCCATACACGTCCGACTTTTCTTTTTTACAACGATATTCTAGTAATTAGCCATAAAAATGGTACCATTTGTATTTTGCAAAGTTTGAATTGAAACCAAACACAATTTGGAGCACCTACAAATACATGGGCCAGCCTATACATAAAAGGGCTAAGATGGGCTCCGTCTGTCTTTTCCATTGGGTTAAGACGGGGGCTTCTATTGGTAAGGAAGAACTCATGAAAAATGTGACAGGCAATGGAGAGACAGCCCAAGTGTAATCTCAAGGAAGCCACAAATATCTTCCATTGATAGCATCTTGACCCCATTCAAATTTTGGGCCAATTTGCCCCATATTTCTAACAAAACCCACGTTTGATAGGCAATCACATTTCGCTCTTAAGAAGCATAGCTGCGATAGCGTTGTTGAAATGCTAATATTGTCCATATTTAAGTACTTAATATAAGACAGGCTAACCACTTTACAAGATTCATGTTTATATTAGGGTAAAAAAACAAAAAAAAATTCCCTGTGGTAAGTTTAATACACAAAAAAGCTCCCTATGGTTTCAAAATATACAATATGATACCTCATGCTTTGAATTAAATTGTAAATGTGACGGAATCCGTTAAACTTAACAGAAATTACTTATTGGAACCTAAAAAAATTTTTATACCTAATTTTTATCAAATACACATATTCTACCCCTTAACCCTCAATTCTCTCAATTTAGAGAATAAAACAAATAATTTTTTTGAGTTGTCTTTTGCTTAATTATATCAAGGCATTTTGGTAATTTTGTCAATTTCCGTTAAGTTTAACGGATTCCATCACCTTTACAATTTAGTTCAAAGCATGAGGGGTTGTATTGTATATTTTGAAACCATGGAAGACTTTTTTGTGTATTAGGTTTACCACAGGGGTTTTTTTTTTGTTTTTTACCCTTTATATTATAAATTTTGCATAGGGATTTATATTATAATATTGTAAGCTAACCACTTTACAATCGTCATGATCAAAGTTGCTTCCATCAATTTTTTACTTTATATTATAATAAGTGAGTTATGTGAATATTTTTTAACATTAAATGAGTCATCTGGTGATGTGCAAAATCATAAGGGAAAAAATAGTAACTTACCCAAAAATTATTTGTTACTAGGTGTTGAGGCAATATTCAATTGCAAGAAAACAACTGAATCTTTTCATTCTACCATGTAAAATGTGAAAATGAAATTTGTGATATTTGCAGTTTGAACGGAAGGGGAACATATTCCTTCAGCAGTGGAATGCTACTTGAAGCAATATGGCATAATGGAGGAGCAAGCACGCGATAAACTTTACCAACAAATTGAATCTGCATGGAAGGTCTTGAATCAAGAACTGCTTAAACCTAGTAGTTCTGCTGCAATTGAACCTTGCAAAGATGTCTCCTTCGAGTTCTACACTTTGCTTGTGTGATTGATGTTTTCTATAAGCACAGAGACGAATATACACACGTGGGAGAAACCATGCGAAGTTGCATCAATTTACTGTTCATTAAGCCCATTCCTATATAAGTTGCTTATAGTAATGTATACCATTTGAAGGATACATAACTTGGGTCCAATGGAATGGTTTAACCATTCCATTCCAAAGTTGGAAGGGAATGGAATGGGTTTAAAAACTTGGGTCCAATGGAATGGGTTTAACCATTTTGATCCAGTGGATTTCGGCCCAAAAGTTACTTAGGCCAACTCTTAGACTTGAGTCGTGATAGTTGGTATCAGAATTATAGTTTCAACTATACAAGGAAGTGCAAGGAGGACTTAAGTGCCATGTCAGTTGGGCCAACAAGTTATAGTTTCAACTATATAAGGAAGTGCAACAAGGAATTAAGTGCCATGTAGGGTGGAGGGTCATTTCTAGAGTTCCTAGAGTTTGAACATGACCAAGTGGATAGTCTGAACCTTACATGGTCTTTGTGTGGGGTAAGACTCAGTCAAAGGAATTAAGTACCATGTAGGGTGGGGCCATATCTAGAGTTCGAACATGACCAAGTGGATAGTTTGAACCTTGTGTGGTCTCTATGTTGGGTAAGGCTAGGACAGCGGGTTATAGTTTCAACTATGCAAGAAAGTGTAAGGAATTAAGTGCCATATTAGGCGGAAGCCACTCTAGGAATTAAGTGCCACGTAAGGTGGGGGCCACCTCTAAAGTTTGAATATGACCAAGTGGACAGTTTGAATCTCGCATGGTCTCTATGCAGGATAAAGTTAGGCCGCGGGTTATAGTTTCAGCTATACAAGAAAGTATAAGGAGCTAAGTGACATGTTGGGTTGGAGCCACCTCTAGAGTTTGTACGAATCACCTCTAGAGTCCAAATACGATCAAATAGACAGTCTGGATTCTAACAGGCTTTTGCAAGAAATGAGACATCCCGCATCAAAAGTTGGAAGAGAATGGAATGGGTTTAAAAGTTTAGGTCCAATGGCTACATAGTAACTTCGATTAACCATTTTGGCCCAGTGAATTTCGATCCAAAAGTTATTTAGGCTACCCCTTGGACCTGAATGATGACATTACAAGTGTCTAGCTGTTTCATATTTCCCTCAAAAAAAAAAAATCATTCGTGTTATTTCTAATAGTGGCACGGTTGCTATTTGAGGTGTGCAACAAGGGAAAGAAGCACGAATGATTAGTTCTGGACAAGATTTACAACATTTTGAAACGTTTTGAGCAACTTGTGACTCAATGTAGATAACTTGTACAGCTTTGTCATATAAATATAATTTAAAATACTATTCAAAATTATCTATATATATTATATTAATTGTGTCAGAATTATCATATAAATATAATTTAAACTACTATTCAAAATTATTTATATATTTTATACTAATTGTGTCAGAATTAAATTATCTATATATATTATATTAATTGTGTCCAAATTGGTAGTGCTGTTATGGGAAATGTAAATTTTGAATTCTTGTGATTACGGCCGTCAACCTTTGGCATTGTTGTCATTTAACAACTGCGCCCTTTCCGTGAAAGAAATGCTTTTAAACTATGCTACTAACAAGGGGCGGAGCCACCTTGATGAGAAGGTGGGCAATTTGTAAAAATCACAAAATAGACTTGAAAATTTTGTAAAATTTTAAGTTCTTCTCACTATTGTCCCGCTCTCAATTTTAAAAAAATTATTATTTCTTGACATTGCCCCCGTAATTTGAAAACTAGTCATCTCTAAACGACTAATTTCTTTCTTTTAAGTATCTTTTCTATGATCCACTTGATTGAAAGCTATTAATTAAGATACATTTAATTACTAGAATGAGAAAATTTGTAGGAAGTAGAACAAAAACCCCCCAAAATTTTTTATTTCATTTTAAGTGTACAATCTTAATCCCACCGAGCGGAGACCATGGTTTGACCGCTACTAATTAGCACATTAGTTTTAGCTTTGTTTGGTGAGTGTATTAAAGATTCAAAGTGAATAGCCCCATTGTGTTGCGTGGGCATCTGTTCTCTCAATCTTTGTGTAGACGTGCTGTTGGAGAAGAAACAAAGAGAATTCCTTCGTGTTTGGTTTCTCCTAATTTATCACTCTTTGATTTTGGGAGATCAGCCTTTAATATTTTTTTTCCCTAGTATATTAATCCTGAAGTGTCATACCCCAAATTCCCAGTCAAATGGGGCACACAAATTACTGCTCGCCAAGGACCTCCAACTCCGTTGTAGACCGGTATCACAATGGGACTTTATTAGTTTATATTTTTTCTTCTTGGGGAAAGAATTTCAAGCCAGGTTTTGGTGGTGCAAACTCGTTTAGATTGGAATTTTATTAGATTTTCTAGTGAAAAAAGTTTTAAAACATTTTCCAATTAAATTTTTTTTTTTTGGGGTCGAAGCACTTTTCAAAATGTCCAAAAGATAACTCTACTAGAAACTAATTTCTGTTCTGCCAAAACAGAATATAATTTTGTATATGTGTGATGGAGCTTTTGCTGCCAAGACTAAAATTGTCATAAGCGGCACCAGTATCAAAAAATGCAATGAGAGGTCTGGGCTGGGAATACTTATCCAAAAGGATATGAACTAATGCTTGTGGATAGGTCTTCTTCTTATTGTGACATAAAAGCTCAGGTGAAAAAACAAATAGTATTAAAAGAAATACTATACTACATGAGTTTTAGAAATTTTAAAAAAAATGCTGAAATTAAAATTAAATAGCAAATACAACCAAACAAATTTCACATGTAGACATTGAGATAGATAGGGACACAAGTTCAATTTAAGGTTCAGCACCCAAGGTGTCAAGTCCTTTTATTGATGGCGATTGTCAGAAAAGGAAGCAGACAACATTAACGGTTTACAGTCTGATAGAATCAGATACTATCAATAACCACGCCTTTACCAGAAGGCAACACCACCACAAAAAAAAAAAAAAAAAAATCAGCTTTAGCTGAGTACAATAACATTAACTTCACCCTTAATAATACTCTTGCCTTAATCAACTTAAAGACATTAAACCAATCAAACCAAAGATAGTACCATGAAGTATTAATTGGCGGGTGGTTAGAACCGTAACCTACCACTGCCCTATTTCTGCCTTCCTAAAAAGACCTAGACAGAAACAAACTTCATGTGACACAACTAAGGAAAAATGGTTAGGGGCTCTTTAAAACAAGCCCTGCCCCAATTTTTCTTTTTCTTTTTTTTCTTTTTTGACACGAAAATTGCAATCTCTAGTGACTCATCCATCACCTATAAAATTCATTTACCAAACTAATACATAACACTAGTGATTCAATTAAGTGAATTGTCCACCAGTGAAGGTTTGGCCATAGGACCAGCTAGCAGGTATAGCATTGTTGCAGACCACGGTTCGACCATCACTAGTGGTGACCTTGAATGAGATGCTTTGTCCATCAAGAAAAGAGTTGCTTTGCCAGTTCTGTCCCCAATTTCTTGACATTGGTTGCCAATTACTGCTTGACCCTTTGACTGAAACGGCATGGACATCACCAGCACCTCCAACATTTGTGATTAGGACCAGGTTGAAGTAAGAATGGCCATTGATGGTAAATCTGATGCCGCCCTTCCTTTGACATGGCACCCTGTTGTTACATGTTCATATTTTTGTTGTCAGAATCCAATCTTTGACAGGAAAATTAGTCTTGAGTGTTGTGCTTGGTGATAGAACTTTATTTACCTACATGAAACTGAATAAAAAGGGAATGAAAAGGTGCAAGAATCTACCTTCTATAAGAGACTGGGACAATTCCAGCTCTGTATTGACCAATACGCTGGAAAACAGGCTGAGAGAGGTCAAAATGTTGCAGAGGTGGATTGCACCAGCCTCCATCATTGTTTGGGAGTGCATTGTTAGGAGGGCAAAAGTTGGTAGCTGTGACAATAATGGAACCAGGAAGGCAAGCTTTTGGGTCATTCATACATTTGATTTCAAAGCAAGCTCCACAGCTCAGTCCATTGTTGAACAATGCGGTGCTCAGAGCAGCTGTGTTTGTCCCATAACCTTGGCTATATAGATTTCCATAGCCACAAGCCCCTCCTGCAGATAAAGAAAGAATTTAATTATTCTCCACAAGTTTATTAATAATTGGACTATGAGAAGGATTGAAGAGGAATATGTGATGAATTCTTACCCATTGTGCCGGAAGCATCACCACCTCCATAGAAAGTAGCATGAGCATCAGTCCACCCCTCGTCATATCCATGAACAAACGAGGAAATGGAAAGATAGCCAATGATGAGAAAACCAAGAAGTTCCATTTTCTGTAGAGAAAAAAAACAATTCAAATGAGAGTTGTTAGGAGCATTTATGATCCCTCAACATAAAAATCAAGAAAGAGAAAAACGTTTTTTTTTTCTTTTTTTTCATTAGAGAATATTAACCTTGATGCTTGCTAAGTTGCTTATCTTTTTTCTGAAAGAAGAGAGGAGAGTGAAAGAGTGTGTGAGGAAAATTGAGCTGGGGAGAAATGGATATATATAGACCATTGGAGGGGAGAGGGGGGCAACAGGGGCAGGGCATTGCATGGCTAACATCATAGTCTATCTTTTTTCAGCTTTTTGCTTTTGTTTACCTTCTTTTTCTTGGCTGAATAGGACCAAAATCCTCAGTCTTCACACTGTGTACGGCGGGGACTCAAAACTGGGTGCAAGCGGTTATTTCTGTTTGTGTTCTAGGCATCTTTTTTGACTTACAACCAAGCGCTTTGGAACCTCGTCATTGCTGTCTCATTATTGTCAATTACTGTTTACTGTTCCTTTTGTATGGTAAAATTCGATTGGATTAACACATGAGTTCGGGGCAATTGATAAGTGAGTTACTAATACCAATGAAAGGTCACAGTTCGACTCTTGTTTGTAACGTTTTGAAAATCTCTGGGTCAGATCTTCACTCCTGAGCAGGAGTCGGACTTTGCAGGCGCTCTTCAGATTGAATTCGGATTAATCTAACTGAAGGTCGGGATACTCGGTGTTTAAAGCCAAAAAAAAAAATCAATTGGATTGCATGATGATGCTAGGCTCAGTGGTCACAAGATGAATCTAACTCTCACCCTGTATTGCAACTAGGGCTGCAAACGAATCGAGCCGCTCGAGTCGAGCTCGAGCTCGAACTCGAGCTCAGAATATTAAGCTCGTTAGCTCGCGAGCCGGCTCGCGAGCTTGAGCTTGAGTATATATATATATATATATTTTTTTTTATTTACTAATAAAATTACGTATATTATATATATATGTTTTTATTTTTTATTTTCATAGTAAAATTACGTATATATCCTTAATATTTTATTATTTATTAAGAAAAAAAATATTATTTTATTATTTTTTTAAAATAAAATAAAATAATTATTTTTTATTTTTTTCGACCTCGAGCTCGAGTTCGAGCTCGAACTTGAAAATTGCCGGCTCGTCGAGCTCGAGCTTGGTAAAATTTAGTCGAGACTCGGCTCGATTAGCTCAAAACTCGACTCGGCTCGGCTCGTTTGCAACCCTAATTGCAACTAAGAGCAACAGCAGCGCGGGTGTAATGGAGGGCCATTACACCACTCCATGACACGGTCTCCCATTGGAGCCGTGTCATGGATATGATGCGTGTAATCCCATTAGAAGGTGGGACCCATGATTAAATGTAATCCCATTATGTTATGGAGTTCAACTAATTACATGCCGAATTATTAATTAAGTATGGATTATTATGATATCTTCGCATTTAAAGTATCAAATATTTGTTTAATTTCCTGCATAATTATTTTTGAAAACAAAACAATATATTATTTTTGAAAGATAGAAAAAGATATATTATTCAAACTTAAAAATTAATAATATCATTTTTAGAAAATAAAAAATTCAAAATGTAAAAAATTTAATGAAAGTTAGTACTTTATTTTTTAAAAATAACAAAATTATTTTTAAAAATTACTTTATTTATTTATGGGATATGAGTTATGCATTATTAAAATAAATATTTGATTTGATTGTGGACCCACGCTATTACACCTTATGGAGTATAATCCATTGTGAGTGAAAGTGTAATAAAAGAGGAGAAAGTGGAATGCTGATGTGGCATGTGGATTACACTTCACAAGGTGTAATAGCATTGTGGATGCTCTAACTGTGAACAGCTGCATTAGAAGAGAGAGCCATAACACGGACCAAATAATTGAGAAATAATTTTACAATTTTTTTGGATAAAATTATTAGTAACCCACAATGATTGAAGAACACAACCAGATTAGTAGCTTATATTTACAAACTAACTTGCACCGGGGACAAATATTAAGGCCTTGTTTGGACAGCAATTAAGGCCTTGTTTGAAAAATTGTTTCGTTTTTCGTAAAAATATTTTTCAATTACCTTTTTATCTCACATATATCAAATTGTTACAGTAATTTTTCTACAAAAAAATTCAGAAAAATGCAATCCAAACAAAGCCTTACATTATGTTAGAAAAAACTCACATATAGTGAGATTTGAATGCATAACCTTTAACAATTAAATGCATACTTTCCATTCTGCATATCAAATCATGTATCAATCTTGTAGAATACCCAGGGTTACATTCTACAAATGAAAGTTTGTATATTGAATTGCTTATTAATTATTTCTTTTTTCAGGGTTCCTTTCTTAATGGATTATATTAGATAATTGGAAATTAATTACCCCTCAAGATTACTGAGTAAGAATAAACCCTCATTCCACAAGAGAGAGAGAAAGCATGAGATTCCATTCCTCCCAGTCTCACCGACCAATCCTTAGCACCCTGGTTGTCGCCATGCCAAAAGTGTAGCACATTTAGTACTCTTGCGGTCGTAGCACCTGTAATGATAAACCATAATATGGACCACATAATTGACAAATAATTTTACAATTTTTGTGTGATGCACTACAGCGAATCCACAATCGTGATCCAAGCAACACAAATAGATTACTAGCCTATAATATTACCGCTTAACCTATAAATAGACGGACAAATATTAACATTACATTTGAAAAAACTTAAATATATTGAGACTTGAACCCAAAATCTTTATTTTCATAATTAAATACACACTTTTCATAACAGTAGAGATGTCAATTACAACTCAATTATATTGACTCACCCAAACTCGCTCACTAATAAGTGAATTTAGGTATACAATAAACTTTAAATGTGTCTAAATAGGCACTCATTAAACCCATTTAATTGGTGGATAGTGAGTTGAATCGACTCACTCATTTAAATTCATTTAAAAATAATTATATATTTAAACTCAATTAGTGTTAACCAAATAAATTAAATTTCTTACCAATATGATAATAATAAAATATCATTATTTCTTGTCAAACAAAATGCCAAAAAAATAAAAAATGTAAAATTTCAAGAAAACATAAATGAGTAATAGGGTATGCCTATACCCATTTATTAAATGGGTGCAAATGGACTGGCTCATTTTGACCCATTTATTAAATGGGTTGACCCAATTATGCTCATTACCAAATTATAACCTGCCCAATCTAACCCAAGACACCCATTCTGATACCTCTACATAATGGGTATCAAATTACAATTGTATCAATCTTATAGAATCCCAAGTATTACACTTCACAAGTGAAATTAATATTGCTCAACTGCATTATTTTTTTTAGGGTTGCTATCTTTGCGGTTTATATAAAAAATTATTGAAAATTATCATTCAAAGATAGTTATAAAACCGAACTCAGAACTCAACCCGAAAAAGTGATCGAGTCACCGGTTCAACTGCAACTTGAGTAGTTCAACTGTGGGTTGCACAATAGTTATATTATACAATATAATAATGTATTTTAAATTATAAAAATAGTAAAATTTTTAAGTTGGCAGTTCAATCGGCGACTTTTTCTTGATTTATCAGTTGAACTGTCGGGCCGTTAACTGGCCAACAGACTTGTTGCTTCACTGATTTAATTAGCATCCCAACTCGATTCTATGGTCAGTTTACTGGGTTGATCGGTTCGACTACTGAACCAGGCCAAATTTTATAACTACGCATTCAAGTTTAAGCTGACTAAGAGTGCCCCCTCTAGTCTCCTCATTCAACAAGATAGAATGAAAGCAAGAGATTGAATTTCCCCAAGTCTGACCGACCAAAACCCTCTCACTCCAGCGGTCGTAGTACTAGTAAGTATAGCACATTTACTCCGATGTTTGGTTGTTGAGCCGATTATTGAGACCTCAGCAAGTGTGAAATAGGGAATGACATTAATACTAGTAGACTAGTTGTAGCAGCAAATTTGACTCATTTATTTCTGCTAGAAAAATCTGCAGGAGTGATCTTGCCATTTAATTTCCTCTCTGTTGCGTACATTACACCTCCAATTCCAGTCCAACAAAAACCAAAGCACACTGCACAAGTCACAAGTAGAAGATATACCAAAAAAGGGTAGGGCAAGGCAAGATAACAAGCACATGGGTGATGTATGGGATGACTAATCAATGATAAGAGAGCTGTCATTGTTAGTTGTCATAAGTTGGAAGGAAAACCCAAGATATGTAGCATCTCTTCTTTTTTTTTTTTTGTTTCTTTTTTTTTAATCAAGAAAATGTTGTGATTGTGAAATTGGCAGAGTCATCTTCTCGATACACATCTTACAAAATTAAAGTCGAGTAGATTGATTAATAGTGTAACAATTGCGTTCCCTTTCATTCCTACTCAGCAAACTTGACAAAAATCGTCACCATTTCAACCGAAAATATTCAGTGACAAGTTTCAAGCCTAATGAAAACTCTTAAGAAAAGGATGTGTCGGTCGAATTGTCAAGCAATACTGAAAAGTTAATAATAAGTATTTATAAGTATAAAATTAGTATTTCAAAAACATAATCAGTATTCTTTAATAATGTGTTACTC
This sequence comes from Coffea eugenioides, assembly GCF_003713205.1. NCBI lineage: Eukaryota > Viridiplantae > Streptophyta > Magnoliopsida > Gentianales > Rubiaceae > Coffea > Coffea eugenioides. The sequence continues at coordinate 40,725,533 of NC_040038.1, forward strand.
TTGTGACAAATGCTGATTAGCATTTTTAACATTGTCAATTTTGAAACTATAGTAGAGCTCCAATCTGGCCTTCATGCATACACCACTTGCGGGTTTGAAAGAAAGAATAGCTGCTCTCGGGTTTTAAATTGTGGCTAACTTGTTACTAACTGATGCCTGAACTATGTAGAGTCTAGAATTTGATTATCAACTTTGGTATTTTTCATTTCCAAAAGGCTGCAACCTTAGCTATGGTGCATGGCATGTGATGATTTTGAATATCAAATCCCCAAAAGCCAAAAGAAAGAACTAATAAGTTTAAAAAAAGAAGAAGAAAAGAGTCGGCTCGTGATGATGAGTGGTCATATATCCTCCCGCATGAGCGGCTAGCCGCCCATGCCTCAACTTGAGCTGCCGCCTCTGCCTCTTTTTTGCTGCTTTACTGCCACTATCTCTTTTGCCATCTTCGGCAGGGCTGTTCCCTCCCTCTCTCTTTTCTATCTTTTGGACCTTTTTGGTTTTACCATATTCTTGGTTTATTACTTTCTTTTATTGCTGTATTCTTTTGTTTCTTTTCTTTATTTACTGTATTTCATTTCTGTGTTGTTTTTGTTTTCCCTTTATAATATTGTTTTTGATGAAAGATCTTTGGGATGTGCAACGTACTTTCATTGTAATTTTTTATAGTTTCGGGTAAGTATGACTCCAAATTAATCCAGTGGTTACAATTAGAGCAAGGACCTATGTTAATTTTGTGACTAGTTTACAGTCAGTTACATTTGATATTTGGTAGGTTAATTATAAACTTTTTTCTGTTCATGTACTCCTATGAAGTAAATATTCATTAACTAAAAGTGTAGACAATTCATTCTCCCCATTAATTTGCTCTCTATTTAGAGCTTTTCTTTGCTAAAAATTCAACAATGATGATAAATATTGTACAAAGTGCCATTGCGCATGCTTGTCCTAACGACAAAATAAGAAATAAAGGGAATAACAGTAAACAATATGACGAAAAAAAAAAGAATTGCTTGTACATTATGTAGAATGACAATATGTTCGCCCCTCATGGGCAGCTCGGTTGGTCTCAGCAAGCCTCCTTAGGAGCTGGTGTCCAGTGCCCGCAAGGGTTCGAGTCCCGTGGTTACCGTGTTCGGGAGGATGGGGCCTCTCCTCCCGGGCCGGAGTGGGATTAGTCGGGCTCCGTAAGGATTGACCCAGACACCCACTCCGTCAGCAAAAAAAAAAAAAAAAAGACAATATGTTCGATTCATCGTATCAATTGTATTTCATTATGGAAGAGCCAACATTCTTCATGGTAAAATAAAAATACAAACGTGAACGTTTAATTGAAATCTTTTCTTGATGTAATTCAAATAATTCGTGCACATAGAGACACTAACTAACTACCAAAATTTTTTCGTAAGTATTATTTTGTTTGCATCATAAAGATGGATGTGAATTGACCAAAATACTTGACTCGGATTCGCGAGTAGCTCAATCAAAGACTTAATTGGACTTGGTGTTGATTGAGTTCAAGCGACTTGATAAGATAATCAAGTTGAGTTCAAGTAGAAAAAATTAATACTCGAATACTCGTCATATTTTTTCAAGTTGTGTGTTTATAATATAATTTTTAATTATTTATTTTTAATTTATTAAATTTACCAAAAATCGAGTTTGAAAGCTTGATTGAAGTCAATTAAGCTCAATTGAGCTTGATTTGATGGAGTACAAGTTCGAACTCAACTTTGAAGAATTTGACGAGTTCGAATAGAACATTATTCGAACTCGATTCAACTAAATAGCAATCCTAATTATAAACATGTTTTTCAATTACGTTTTATCTTATATATGTTATACTACAAAAAGCGCAACAGTAATTATTTCTAATAATATTTTAAATGAGCTTCTTTTCATATACTTTTACTATTTTGTGTGCATGAATCTGCCTCTCAGGAGCTTGTAAGTTTTAATTGAATAAAATGCAATCCTCAAGTCACAAAATTCAATTTCCATACCCAATCTGGCAACCATAAAAATTCATATGCATGCGTGAAAACCACTCAATAGCTAACAACCACAAAACAATCTGGATCTTGTCCCCAACGTTTGAAAAGTAATAGTATTAGCTCAAGTTCAAAGTATACTTCCCCGTCATTTTAAAAAAATGAAAGTGAAAATCTTATATGGGAAAAAGCTAGCATCAACGTCGATTTGCTTCAAGAAAGCCAACTTGAAAACGTAAATGGTTTTTTATAGGATCGCACGTAGACCGTTGCCTATGTTATCAACTTTTTTTTTTTTTTTTGGTAAATAAAGATGCATTAAAAATAAATCAAGTCAACAGAATGCAAATTAAGGTACAGTCATCCGTGGGGTGGAAACCCCCTTTAAGCCTATGTTATCAACTTTGTCATTTTGTTTCCAAATTTATTCGGCCTTTATTTATTTTGCAAAAATCCGATAACGACCGATTGAAAAGAATCATACGTTAATGCACACGACAAATTCTGAAGATACGACAATTAAAGTATTGAAAAATATAAATTTGTTGGGCTGTTTTCAAGTTTCAAGTGGGGTCTTAGGCCAAAATCTGTTGTACATAACTTTTGCAAGATTGTGTTAATCTACTGATTGTGATTACCATCAGTTCTGCCAACAGCCATTTGGTTTGTTGGTTACCACCAAAACTTATCTGGTAAGAAAATGGACCAAAAGTAAGAAAAGTTTTCCACATAATGAGAAATAATCAAGGAAAAATAGAAAGCACAAAATACTTTCAATTTTCAAGTAATACGAACAGCTTTATATGCTAACCTGGTAAATAACTACCGATCTTTACGGTCGTTGTGAACTGTATTTATGATGCAAGTATATTTTTCAAACAATTGATTTACAGGAAAGAGTTTTGAAATTCACGACTGGTAAATTATTGTTTATACTCTAACTTGCTTTTTAGGTTTATAATATTACTACAGGATAGTATAATATGGTTGTTTATTTTCCTCGTATACTAAAACAAACTAAATTTTGATGTGTTTCATTAAAGAGTTTGACAGCTAATTATCATTTGGAGGAAATTCCACTTCATTTTACTCTTGATTAATAATATTTGCTACACATTTTTTGTTCTCCTTTTATTTTGCAATGTTTATTTCCAAAAAAAAAAAAAAAAGGATTCTCATAGTTTTATTTAGGGTAAATTACATGTAACTTCCCTGTGATTTTATTTATTGCCACATGACCCTCCTAACATTTCAAAATATCTACTTCATCCCCCTATAGTTTTACTTAAAGTGAAAAATTAACGGAAAATAGCTATATAACGTTATTAGTTGAAATACCAATAGTGCCCTTACTTAAACGCTAAATTAATCGATGGATTAACCACCTTGTATTAAAGTATAGGGAGATTACATAGATAAATGCAAAAATCACAAGGGAGTAAAGTGGATATCTATACAAATTATAAAGGGATTGCATTGATAGTAAGATTTTATCACACGTGCTTTTAAAGTGTGTTTGGTATAAACACCGTAATAAATTGTATATTTCTTTCATTTTTCACTTTACATGAAACCATATGATGGTTATGTAGCTATTTTAAAACCTTAGGAGCCATTTGACATTCTGTAAAACTATAGGGAGTAATAAGTAAATTACCCTTTTATTTATTACTGACACGCAAAGAATGGAGATATAACCATGTAAGTACTCCATACTTGTTTTTGAGAATTAAGAATGACAAACTCAACCACAAATAAACTTTTCCAGAAGGAAAAGTAATGCAAGAAATTGAACCATCTAATTTTTAAAAACTTTTGTATTAATGGAAACGTGGATTTTTTTGTAAGCAATAAATTGTAGGAATATGACATGTAAATCCTACTTTGAGTTCACTAATAAAATATGAAATGGAAGATCCATTTAGATTATTCAAATACATGAATAGCTTAATTGCATGGTTCGACCTATGCAATATTATGTGTAAAGAGTGGAAGTCGTATACACGACTGAAGGTGATTTTTTTTTTTTTTTTTAGACTTGGCTCCACTACACCTCATATAGGTGGATTATATCATCACAGGCAAAGACTGAAGGTGATTGATCCAACAACACAAGGAAACTTTTAAAAAGCTCTAGAAGAAGACATAAATGGCATTTTCAGAAAACCAAAATTGAATAAATGGTCCTTAGACCTTGGTGCAGTACCTATTATATAACCTATAAAATAAACATTAATCTATATTATTTTGGTTTTCTTCACAGACACTTACTCCTTTCATTTTATTTTATACTAGTTTTGGTTTACTAGCATAGAATAAAATGTGTAAATGGCCATTAGGGCATGGTGCACCAATAATGTAACCTCTCAATGATCAAAATTTTTTTTTTCTTTACAAACACTTACTCCTTTTATTTTAGTCCATATTAGTTTTTGTTTCTTGGTAAAGAGCAATTTTATTTCGAAAAGAATCTTACTCCCTCCGTCCCACTTTGATAGTCCTGTTTTCCTTTTTTGTCTGTCCCAAATTGTAGTCCACTCTCCAATTGAAGAATGTAGTTGTATTTTAATTTTTCTAAAATACCCTTATTCAATGTAAGTTGTTGTTACTATAAATCTACCCCATTTAATGAGAGTTGATTCTTTTTTTACCATCAATTCAAGTTCTCATAAAGTTGTACTCTAATTAATGTAAGGGCATTTTAGGAAAATAGATACCTAAATTAATTGTTCCAACAAAATTAACTACTTTTTATTAAACTGTGTGAAAAAAAAATTAGAACTATTAAAGTGGGATGGATGGAGTATTATATTACGGCCATAGAACGGCGGAACCAAGACATTGGAAAATTGTATGAATTCTGTTTCACCAATTCCCTCGCACTATGACTACTGTAAAAGCAGTTCCCGCTTTACATTTCAATTTTCAACCAATAATAAGTGTGCTTTCAAGAATTTGCTCAGAAAAAGAAAGAGTCTTACACTTTCTTTTGACCGAATTTTATTGGAGCAATAGAATAAACATATTACCCTAATTTCCATGCCATGTTATCAAGCTTTTTTTTTTTCTTTAGGTCACGATCTCAACATTTACTAGACTAAGTTTCAGTAATATATTCAAATCTTTAATATCAACCCTTACTAGAATTTCACTCTTTGACTACTCAAATTGTTTTAAAGTGAAGGAAATTTGTTACATTCAAATGGCTTTTCTCAAACTAAAGCTAGAATTTATACTTGGTTTTTTTTTTAAAAAAAAAAAAACTAGAATTATTGTACATCTTATGGATTATGACCCTTGAGCTTTGAGGCTTTGGTCACCGTCAAATCCACGAAGAAAATCCAACAAAAGATTATAGAATGTGAAAGCTAGTGGTACTTAGCTTGACTTTTGCTAGTGAACGAACCCTCTTTTTCTTTTCGTATTTGGGGACAATCAAGAAAACATGGTTCCTTCCGTCACGGTGGACACCTTGACACTTGGTACAAGATGAAAATTTTCATGAGTTAATATAGAAAAGTTGTTTCCTCTCCCAGCAGAAAAAATGACAAAGAGAGAAAGAAACTTGTTACACTTCTTCTTCTTCTTCCTTTAGCTTTCTTGCCTATCAGCATCAAAATTACTTTTGAAATGGCTGTCAATGATTCTGGCTATTTTGCATAATTACTCTTAATCAAAACCAATCAGTAGCTAACAACCAGGAAAGACACACCTGACTTTGTCCCCATGATTTGATGATTGATGTGCCTCCAAAGTTGAAAGTATCCCAACACTAATTAGGCCAAATTTATCACTCTTGAGATTAAACTTTTATCTTGTAGAAAAATGTGATTTCTCAATTGCTTTTTAATTTTTCGAAGGGGCAGAAATTAAGCGACCACAATAGGAACGTGAATGGAAAATATATTTAAAAATAAATAAATAAAATTTTTTTCCTAAATAACAAATCTCAACCAGCCACAAAATTTTTTTTTTGAGTTCTATTATTGAAGGCCTTTCATGTTAGGTGTATTGATCCTGTTGGAGAGTTTTATAATCCATTTTGGGTACTGTACTGATGAGATTTAATTCATCATTAGATGTTAAGTAAGAGTTATCAACTTTTAGATAATTTTTAAGAGTTTTGTTCATCAGATGACGCGACAAGATATAATTGGATTAGAATTTTGAATACAGTACCAAGAAAAAAAACTATGGTATTTTCCATATTTTTATATTCATTTGAGGTTTTGCCTTTCTATGAGATTTCAACGTAATTATGAGTTGGTTGAAGGATTTTAAAATGTTAAGTTGTGAAGAAAAGCTAGCTTGGTAAGATATATCCTTTTGTTTTTTGAATCGTGGGCTTTTGCTCGCTTTTCATTTGAACTGTCAAGACATGCGCACGCTTTGTTCGAATCACTTGACAGCGCATCTTCCAGCTTAATGCGAGCGATGCGCGTGCATAAATCTATTAGGTTTCTGCTTTTACTCCTGAGTTCAATCTTTAAAACCTGTAGTAAATATTTCTTTTGATAAATTTTTAAGAGAAAAAAAACAAGAGGCAACTGCTAATGCCAAATTTTATTGCCGTAGCTGTTCTCGTAGTAAATACTCAAACTTGCCCTTCTTATGCCAAAATGGATGTTGAACTTGAAAGGGGTAGTTTTGTCATTTTAATCAAAATTTCTATGCATAAAATATTTAAGTTACGGCAATATTATTTGCCAAAAGAAAAAAAATAAAAACTATTTTGACTGCCTCTAATTTTCTCATGTATTGAATACTTTTTTTTTATATATAGGATTGCATCTAACTCACAATTATGGGATCAACACAGACAAACCACAACTCAGTGATATTACAAACTCACTCACAAATCATGGGTTAAATAGTTAAAGACTACATTATTAGACTAAACAAGTCACATATTATTCTCCGAATCACATGTAAGTACACTGACATCTTAGACAACTAGTACTTTTTTTGTCGTAATGGCACATGTCTAATCTACTCCTACTCCTACTCCTAAGGGGGCGGGGAAGGGGGGAATCTACTCTATGGGGAGTTCCAACTGAGTCGGGGGAACTTGACGGAGACTGAACCACCATCAGACCAGACTGGTGCACCACATACCCGTATGGATTTAGAACAAACGTCATATTGAGACACATTGATGGGAATCAAGATTTGAACCCTTAATCCTCATCCCATAATTAATGTGATGGCCGGCCAACTCCTCTAGAGGGAGTTGGTTTCGTAGACAACTAGTACGAGAATTGAGTTTATTGTAACTTCATAAATGAATCAGGTGATGCTGGGCATTGGGAAAGTACATGTTTGATTCCAAGAGGAAGTAAATGGCCTCTTCTCAGTTGCATGGATATAGCCAATAAGGCCGTGTTAATTTGTGACAGTAGTCAGTGGCAATACCAGGTTCAGTGAATATTGTCATGTAACAAAGGTACATAATTAGTTGTGGCACAATGTACAATTTGGAAAGCAACTTGCTTTGCAAAACAAATTATTCTGCATTACTTGTCTGCATTTATCAGCAAGGTGGTTACCCCAACAATGTACTTTGGTGGCTGGATGGCATATGCCATTGAAGATTATGAAAGGGGACTATTCTATGAAATTCAATGCAAACTTAGGGCATGGTCCTTATTGTAGGTTGCCTTTGGTGAAACCTTAGCCAAATTTGGATAAAAAATTAAATGTGGTAAAAATGTACTAGACAACATGGCGCAATGACAAGTTGATACAATGATTTGCATAACCAATCAACAAGTTTTTTTTTAGAGTGGTGAAGTATAATTTAAGTTTCTGATTAAAGAAGATTTCGGTATGTATATTTCTCATGAGTATTAGTTAACAAGAAATTCTTGTGCCTTTTTTTATTATTCTCTATTTTACTCGGGTTGATAATTGGCACTTGGCAAGGAACTTCTACTTGTTATTCCGCTCAATATCTAAATAGTAGATCTTTTCTCATTTTAGTTTCCTAATACTCTTTATGCTAACTTGAAGTAAATAGTAACACCCGATGTTTAATATGTTCACAAGATAGAACCATGCATGAATAATTGGTTTTACATCAAAGAAAGTCTATGAAATATGCAATGATGAGCCAATACTATCTCCCTCATGTCCAACTATGTTGGAAGAAAGAAACATACAAGATAGCAGCATGAGTTTGGATTCGACTCTCAAATCTTCTCTTTCACTTTGTAAAGTTTGGAGATTCCAAATAGGGGGAAAAAAAAGCACGGACAAAATTGTTGTTGACGTATTTTAAACCAAGCATATTTCGAATTTTACTAGTTTTAGAAATTGATTTGTTGTTTGGTAACTATATTAGATTTGGAATCATTTGTTTGTTTAGAAAATAGAGTTGAGTCATGTTTTGATATTATAATTAAAATAGAATTTGTAGTTATGTTTCTCTATTTAAACACTTGGAATCCTAGGTTTGTAGTTGAGGGAAATTAATGAATTGAAACAGAATATTTTGTTTCCTCCCGTGCCTTTTTTATTATTTATTATTCGTAAAATTTTAATATTTTTTTATTATTTATAAAATTTTAATGTTACTTCCGCTGCGTAATTTTTTGTTCTAACCATTGTTAATGTTTTCCTTTTATTTTCTTTTTTGGTTTTTCTTCTCTTTTTTATGACGGACATTATTTTACAACTTCAAAGGTGCCATAAATTTTGGTTTTCTTTACCAACCTTAATTTGTGGAAGTTTGTCTGCTAATCAAAATGTAATAATAGCGGACAGGACATTACTCTTTAGACCAGGTGCCATTAGATAAAAGCTTCACGTGCTAGTGTTCTTTTTTTGAAGCAAAACCAGCAAACCAAATTTTCTGTAGTACGAAAAAGTTGGCCAACTCCCATATGCACAGCCTAGAAGATAATTAGATAAGGAAAGAACATTACTGTCGTTTGGTTGATTAAACACATTAATATTTGTGCATAATGTCGGCTAAAGTTGTATTCTTGACGGTGTAGCTTTAGAAAGACTTTATGATGTGGAATACCAGTATTATATGTTTTTCAGACTAGACAATGCTACTTTACTTTTTAGATTTCTATATTTATTTATTAGCTCTAATATGTATTCTTGAACCAGAAGAGAGGAATCAAAAAGCTGTTTTGCGTCTTCTAAAAGCTTTTTTTTTTTTTTTATTGGGGGTTTTTCTTTTGGGCTTCTAACTGCATTGTTGCTTTAAGCTCCCTCTCGTGTCTGTCATTTTTCCACCTCACGACGAATCATTACACTATACATATATGAGTCGGAACTAGGGGTTTTGTGTGGGTCGAATATAGATGTTGTATAAGCGTTTAAACGAATGAAGTTCCTGTTTGATAACTCAATTCTGCATTTTAATTTAATGGATTCAAATCTTAACATATTCAGATTGTTTGATAATAAAAAATTGAACGTCTGAATTAATTAAGTGACACTAAATTTTCTAAACAAAACTTGCTCCCAAAATTAAGTGATAAATTATCAAACGCACTCGAAGTTGAGCACGGATTCGACTCCTAAAATTCTTGTACTTAAACTCGTCAAGTTCCGCGAGCTTGAAGAGCTCAAACTTGAGTTCGTTCTAATTTTAACTTGTACTTGAACTCGAATTCGAGTTCAATCGAATTTAGATAATATAATTAATGTCTTACTTAATTTTAAACAAAAGATATGATAGATATTTTAAACTAATAACTATAAAAGAAATTTAAGATATATCGAGAAAAGTTCAAACTGAATCAACATGAGTTCGAGCTCAAAAGCAAACTCACGAATATGTCGTTTAAGCTCGACTTGTTTGTATCTCTTGTTTTGTACGCCTTTAAACGAGTACACCTAATTCGTATAAGCCTAATACTGCGTACTTCTAGACGAAATGGAAAACTTCCAAGGTCTAAAACTCAAGGTTGATGGGATTCGGGACTTCGTAAGCTCGTACCAACTTCGCATGGATTTGCTTGTAACCTATTTTCTGGGCTGAACAAAAAACAAAGAATAGTTGAAGAGCCCAGTCAAAAAGAGAAGTGAATCACACATCATCGGAGCCAACCCAAGTTCAGCTATTAGGCGTTGAGTGAAGAATTACACCTTAGAGGGGCCATCAAAAGCCCAACACTGGATACTGGAAACCAATGTCCAATGTTCAAGATGAATTGGGCTTTTCCAGTTCACTTGTATCTTTGCGATATGGATTTCTAGTCTTCTCATCAACAACATTTTATCACCCAAGAGCCCAAAAAAAACTCTTCACTCCAAAACTACCCTTATTTTGTTCCTCTTCTTTTAGCTAGATAAGTGTTTTCCTTTTGAATTTTGCATCTTTTTTAAGAATTTGATACAAATTGGTTGTAGAAGAATCATTTATTTTTTTCACAAAAATAGAAAGCTAGTTGGACCCCATAAATCTTCAACAATATATATTGCTTCCACATTATTTCATAGTGTATCAAGAAAGATTATTACTATACTTTCATTGGAAGAAAAAAAACTTTCTGCAAAAGTAGCTAGAACCAAATGTGTTAAAACACGAATATGCAATCAACTCTAGGCTATGGTAAGCAGGCTTAAACTATATACTAATTGATAGTGCTTAGAATTCATTACCATTTTTACCATACTTATAATCGACCAAAAATTACTAGTAATATTTTTTTTTTTGAAAAATACCATATTTGATCGCTAGGGAAAACTACTTCTAATTGCTTTGAGAAGCAAATGCTAATCTTGAATTGATCTACAGCTACAAATGTGATTTGCAAAATTTTGCACTATAAGAACTAGTAGTATTAATTAAAGTAAAATTGTAGAGCTACGAAAATACACTCATAATGAAAAAGAAAAATGCAAGCGGGACAAACCGAAATACCATCAAATGAAGGGATCTCTTTGCAAATTTGCAGTTGTCCTCCTTAACCCTAATTTCGAGCTCTCTGGAGTCCCCAGTGTCCATCCTCCAATGTATATCTATATATATGCATATAGCACCAATTCTTATGCCACTTGATAAACCCTAATATTCCTAGCAACCATTCTTCTGTGCTCTGTTTAAATTATTTGCTAAAACTGTAATTGTTCAGCCATCTAAGTGCGATTTATCGGTTTTTTTGGGTACTTTTTTGTTGCAAGTGATGATAGACTGATACATCTAACTCCTTTTTCCCGGAGAAGGAAGAATTTGGATTTTAAGGAAATCAGAATCTCTGATGCGTACTTTTACTTTCGATCTTTCGCCAAGAAAAAGTACAAAAGGGTTTTTCTTTTTATTTTATTTTTCTTTTTTGATTCATGTTATCCCTATGCCAGTGATGGTGTTAAATATACTTTGAGTAGCTTTACTCTGAAAAGAATTTAATTCTGAGGCTGCCAAGGCATTTTTCATTTTTTTTTATTTTCTTCTCTGCTTTGTTTTAGATTTTATGGCAATTTTGTTGTTTTTACCATACTTTTTGATTTTTGGTTTTGCTGCATAGATTAATGTGTGTTCATTTCCTAAATGCAAGGGATGATAGAACAGACAGGGACATCAGAACTCCTTTCTGGAGAAAGATGACTTGGTCTTACAATGGGAATCTCTCTGATGCATTTTGTTTTTTGAATTTCTGCTTTCTGATTTTTGTATTTACGTTTAATAGAGCATAGTAGTCTCAAATATAATAGCTTTGAGCATGATTTAGGTGTCTGATTGGTTAGTTAGCTTCAATAAATCGCCTAGTTTAGAAGAACTCTTGACTTGGAGTGCATCTACAAGAAAATTTTGTGAATTTGTTTGATTAGTTGCTTTTCCAGCATTGGCGTATAGTATTGCCCTTTTAAATGACTTGAGGGTTTTAGGTATTGCCCAGGATGGTGTTAAATATACTTTGAGCGTTTCTTCTATGAAAACAAATAAAATCTGAGGCACAATCTTCTGTTTCTCTTAATTGTTTAGATTTTTCAGCTGCCGTCTGATCTCTCACTACTGTATAATTTTTGGTTAAAAGTTGATTATGCTCATGATGAGGTTGAAATTGTAAATTTGACTTCTATTTGAATGTGTTTAGTGCAAGTGATGATAAAACAGACAGGGACATCAGTACTCCTAGTGAGAATGGTGATTTGTCAATGGGAATCTCTCTGATGCACTAGTAGAGTTTTTGAAAGATTTTTTACTGGTTTTCTCGTTGTGCATGGGATTTGTGCAATTAAAAGATAGGCCAATGCTTGAATTTTGAAGTGTCTTCTTGTTTCATGGTTACTTTTATAACTTCATTTGAAAGAGTGCCCTCAGCTTTCATGACAGCTTTTTGTTTATGCTGAGGTTCCAAAGTTGAAATTGCCAATGATGAATGTTTGCAATATCATGATTTGGCATATTGATTCTGGAAACATCATCGCAGGCTGAGGCTCCTTTTTTTATTTCTTTTTATTTTCAGTTCTGTTATTTTTCCTTCTTTACACTGCCCTATATATTTTGCTTTAGATCAAATAAATGATGTTTTTTCCGTCGGAGAAATACTGGTTTGCCAATGACGATTATATATTGCACGTGTTATCAGAAACTAGGTGATGATAATTAAATTGTCACTACCTCTGAGGCAAACTAGCTTCTCTTTGTAAAATCTGCTGTCTGCTTTCTTTCCCCTGTTTCGATCTGGATCTTCCTACTTGTTTTAAACTTGCAGTTTTGTATTTTGTAAACCACATTTTTTTTGGGGGTATAATAAAACCACATTCATTTCAAGCATGCGCCAAATCAGTTGAAAATGAAGCAGCACTTTGTTCTGTAAATCAGTTTGTGGTTTGTCTAATGTTGGTAACTGGTTGGTAGATACAATATAATCAAGCACCAGAGCTACTATTGCTTGGTTTGTCTTTGCTGTGCGTTGAATTCCAAGTTGTACTGGAATAAGAAGGATGAGATGTGATTTCACTAGCTTTGAGACAAACTTTTGCTTGTGCTGATTTTGGGGCTGTGGTTGCTGTGCTAAAGTTATTTTTACATGACAAGTTCCTTTTTAACTAATTTCAAGCTCCTGCTACTGGTGCTTTTCTTTTAAGGGACAATTTGGTATATAAATGAGAAGTTATACAGAAAAAGATAGTTTTTCTTGGAATATGTCTCAGATGAGATATGTGACCTGTTGTTGTTCTAAATGAGGAATAGGAATGATGATCTATTTTTTAGACAACTTTAAGGTCAATGCAGAGAGGCTGTTGTTGGCAAAGCTTGTTTAGTCATCTAAGTGACTATTGGTTAAGCAACGTAGACTTTGTACTTCTTGTTTCTAATTGATTACTTAGTGTGTGCCTTGTTTGCTGTTTCGTTCAGTCTAGACTTGTATAGGGCAATGAAAAGCCTGATGGTTACTTCTTATGGATATTTGTATATAGAGCATCCTTCGGCTGTTATTCATTGTAGCCGTTTTAGGCAAAGCTCGTTCACTCCTCTACATGATCATCAGTTAAGCAACTTAGGTTATTGTGCTTGTTTTACCCCAGTTGCATGTGATATGCTTGCTGTTTTGTTTAATCTAGATGCAACCTTAGGGTAATGAAAAGCCTGATGATTACTTCTTAAGAACGGAGATTTGAACGGTGCAACTTGTTGTAGTCTAGCGAAAAGCTGGGCTCCAAAGGCATCCAATGTAATAAACATTTCTAAAGGAAAATGAAGGCTATTAACTTTGCATTTGTGTCTGGTGATATCCTATTAAAATTACTTTGTTTTGTTTGCTAGTACGTCATTGCTCTTGATGTATTTGCTTCTGAAATTCGAATTATGTATGTGTAGCTATTTAGCATCTTTGACATTCTTTAGACGGCCATATAGTTTG
>NC_040038.1:40740348-40864945 GCF_003713205.1 Coffea eugenioides
TGTTTATAAAAAAGGATGGGTTTTATAAATTTTTTCCTTTTTTCTTCTTAGTCGTTTCTCCATCACTAAATCCGAAGAACTATCAATGTTATCCCTAATCTCTATCCTAATCAAATGTCAAACTGGTAACAATTTTTTAGACAACTTTTAATGTCACTCAATTGTTTTGTAACTCTTTTTTGGTATCAAAATCAATAATAAATCAACAACAACCTAAAAGCAAATGGCCCAAAATCACTTTCAAACTATGGTAGTTCCACTGCTAAACTAATGCACAAATATTTTAAAAAATCATATTAATACTTTCTTCTCTATCTTAAAAGAATTTATATCCCCAATAAAGTACTATAAAATAGCTTATTATAGCGATAGATGTATTGTTATAGTTGATTATCAAACAACAAAATATTAGCATGAAAAACTTGACACTTATTCTGTAATATCCCAATTAGAAAACATTACAAGATTGTTGAGTCGGTGGTTAGTCAGGGAGTATTTCCACGTAAGCAATTGTATAGATATGGAGAATCTCATTAGTAACCGCGATTTGCTTTGTATAAATAAGGGAAATTAGAGAAGTGTCAGATAGTTGATTTTTGTTGTAAACAATTCTCATCCTCTCAATAAAATTCTCTCTCTTCTCTCCCAGTTTCTTCTTCTTTCCCTTTTCTCTTTCTTCAACCCTACACCGAGTCATTACAAGGTGGTATCAGAGCTACCTTTGCTCGGCCTGATCTGAGGTAGGTAGTTCCACCATGGCGGAAGGAACAAGATTTAAAGGTCTAGAGGAACAGCTTAAAAGACAGGAAATCAGAACCCAAGGAATAATGGACAACTGGACAGCGACGGAGAAGCAATTGAGGGACGTGATGGCGGCTGATCGGCAACATTTGGAAGAGAAAATCGAATCTTCCAACAATGAATTGAAGAACTTAATTGCAGCTCTATCCAATCAATTCAGAGCTGCGATGAGGACGGTTCATGGTGATAGAGGAATTTTGCAGACACCTACAGGGCATTCGGACAGGCAAAATCACTTGGGGCGTACGGAAGAAAATTTCGGAGGAAATAGGCAGTTTTTGCAATTGGCCATTCCAAGGATGGAATTCCCAGTCTTTGATGGAGGAAACCCGAGGGAATGGATCCGAAAAAGTCAAAAATATTTCCATACATTCCATATTCCTGATTCTCAGAAGATGGATATGGTGGAGATATTCTTGGAAGGAAAGGCAGACATTTGGTATCAGGGGTTCAAAATCAGCAGGGGAGTGACCATTTGGGAAAATTTTACTGTGGAACTCATTAAAAGGTTCGGGAACGTGAAGCAATTGGATCCTGTGGAAGAATTTAGCAAGCTGCAACAAACTTCGACCGTCCAAACATATCAAGAGAAGTTTGAGGAATTGATGGTCGAAGTGGCGATTGTGGTACCATCCCTTCCAGAATCTTTTTACATTTCCTGTTTTCTTAGCGGATTGAACGATGAGATCAGGTCGATGGTAAAGATGCATGACATAGGTTCTTTGAGTGAAGTCTTTAAAAAAGCTAAACTCCAAGAATCTGCAAATGAGGCTTACGCCAATAAGTATAGCCCAGTAGCAAAATTGCTACTTTCCCATCAACGAGCAGTGGGGGAGGGAATTTCAAAGGCGGTGGAGCCTCTACTCTATCGGGTGACCCAAATAGGAAATTGGAACCATTTACTTTTAAGAAAATCACCCCAGTAGAGATTCAACATAGGAGGGGCAAAAGGGTTATGTTTCAGGTATGGCGAGAAGTACACTCC
Organism: Coffea eugenioides; assembly: GCF_003713205.1. Taxonomy (NCBI): domain Eukaryota; kingdom Viridiplantae; phylum Streptophyta; class Magnoliopsida; order Gentianales; family Rubiaceae; genus Coffea; species Coffea eugenioides. The sequence continues at coordinate 40,742,135 of NC_040038.1, forward strand.
TAATCATAAATGTAGGAATAAAGAGGTGCACATACTGGTGGTGGATGAGGTTGTTGAGGCAGTAGAGGAGGAAATGATTGAGGAAGAGATTGAATACCAAGGAAGGAAAACTGAAAATCATGTTAAACTCACCCTACACTCCATTTCTGGAATTATGGTGTAGAACACCATCAAGGTACGAGGAGACTGGTTGGGCAGTAAGGTTTCAATCCTGGTAGATGGGAGTAGTTCCCATAGTTTTATTAAGGCTTCAGTAGCCTTTCAACATCCTGAGTTGATCAGGAAAATTAAGCCCTTTAGGGTGAAGGTAGCTAATGGAGATAGTTTATTGTGTAATAAACGGATACCACAGTTGCAATGGGAAATGCAGGAACATAAATTCTTACATGATTTCTACATACTAGATATAGAGCCTTATGATATGATCATTGGTGTTGATTGGATGAAAGCATACAGCCCTCTTACTTTTGATTTCAAGAAATTACAATTAGTCTTTGACAAGGAACAGGAGTTGGTTACCCTGCAAGGAGATTCAGAGACTGTTGGTGTGAAATTACATAAGGGGTACAGAGCATCCAGGATCCATAACAGGCATAGGAGGCAACTTTATGATCCACGCATCTTTCTACTGAGTATTGGCAGTGAGGTAGCTAACAATCATCAGGTAATTCCTGAGGCCATTACTACTCTCTTGACTCAATTTGATGATGTGTTTAAAGAACCCCACTCCTTACCTCCCTCCCGAGAATTTGATCATCATATTACACTAATCCCTGATTCTAAACCCTTTAAATTAGCCCCCTATAGATATCCCCACATGCAAAAATCTGAGATAGAAAAACAAACAACCTCCATGATAGAATCTCGGATTATTAGAGCCAGCTACAACCCTTGCGCTTCCCTAGTGCTATTAGTTCGGAAAAAAGATGGCACTTGGAGATTATGCATTGACTATAGACAGCTCAACAACATCACAGTGAAAGACAAGTTTCCTATACCTATTATAGATGACCTCTTGAATTAATTGTTTGGAGCCAATTTTTTTACAAAAATTGATCTTCACGCCGGTTATCACCAAATACAAATGAAACCAAAAGACATTCCTAAAACAGCTTTTCGTACTCACCAAGGGCATTATGAATTCTTGGTAATGCCCTTTGGGCTTACCAATGCTCCAGCCACCTTTCAAGCTCTCATGAACTCCATTTTTGCTCCCTATTCTCAGAAAATTCATATAGTCTTTTTTGAAACCTTGAACACCTCAGACACAGCCTTAGAAATTTAACAACTCACCAACTTTATGCTAAACTCTCCAAAATGCTCATTCGGTTTGTACTCAAGTAGAGTATCTTGCCACATAGTTTTATGTCAGAGAGGAGTCGTAGAAAGGTCATAGGGAGACTGGTAACTGTTGAGCCTAGGGAAGGAGAAAGATACTACTTAAGGCTTTTACTCACACATATTTCGGGACCAACATCGTTCGATGACTTACTGATGGTTAGAGGTCACAAAACAGCCTCTTTTAGAGAAGCCTGTTTGCAGTTAGGATTGCTGGAATCTGATTCGTATATAGAAGAAGCATTACAAGAAGCTACTCATTTCCAGATGCCTTATTTGTTAAGGTCTTTATTCACAATGCTTCTATTTTATTGCTCTCCGAAAAATCACAAACATCTTTGGCAATCATTCGAAGAGCACCTATCTTCTGATTATAAACGAAGTTTCACGCATCGCCACTGCACACCGATAGAGATTAAAAGAAAAGTTCTTCAGGATATTAATGCAACATTGGAGCACATGGGAAAAAACCTTGATGATTATCATTTCCTTGAAGATTCCTTTACATCCTGTTATGGTGAGCGGCTGACCAAAGAAATTCAAAGTGAAACAGCCATACCGAATGATCCAGAAGATCTGCTTCTTCCTCAAAAATTGAATTTTGGCCAGAGGTATGCATTTGATTTAATTCTGGATTCAATATCTAGCTCAAAAGGTCAAGCTTTCTTTATAGATGGTCCAGGTGGAACGGGTAAAACTTTTTTATATCGCGCGCTTCTCGTTTTTCTTCGTTCACAAGGATATGTCGCAATTGCAGTTGCCACATCTGGTGTCGCAGCATCTCTCCTCCCTGGTGATAGAACTGCATACTCATGGTTTAAGATTCCTTTGGATTTTTCAAAACAAAACTTGTCAACTAAGTAAGCAGAGCAGTGTTGCAAGGTTGATTGTTGATGATAAATTAATGTTGTGGGCTGAGGCTTCAATGGCAAAAAGAGAATCAATTGAGGCATTTCATTGTCTTCTTATGGATATAATGGAATCTGATGTACCATTTAGAGGAAAAACTATTGTTTTTTGCGACGATTTTTGCCTAACCCTGCCAGTTATTGAACACCTACCTGCAGTAGATTTGATCGAATCAACTGTTCTATATTCACATTTATGGTCTCATATGCGTAAGCTACAATTAGGAACAAATATGAGAGCTGCCTTAAATCCAGCGTTTTCGGCTTTTCTGTTTAGAGAAGGAGAAGGTGTTGAACCTGTTGATGAACATGGTCAGATATCTCTACTACCTCATATGGTTATTCCTTATCATAACAAAGAAGAATCGCTTGACAGGTTATAACCATATAGTGCACTATTAGTAGTTCATTCTGTCTATGTATTTTGACTGCTTGTCCTAATTACATGTAAAATCTTCCAGATTACTTGGGACCGTATTTCTTGATCTAAATCTGTATTCATGTGATCCTTATAGAATGATAAATAGATGTGTACTTTGTCCAAAAAATAGTTCAATTGCTGAAATTAATGAGATGATGATTGCAAAATTTCCTAGAAATCTTCACAGATATATAAGCTGTGATAAAACTGTTGATAGGAGATACCAGGCAGATTATGAGGACTTTCTAAATTCTTTGAATCCAAAAGGTCTGTCTCCTCATGAACTTTTAATCAAAGAAAACTGTCCTATAATGCTTTTGAGAAATGTGAATCCCACGGATGGTGTTTGCAATAGCACACGGTTAATCTGTAGAAAATTGGCTGAACACACAATTTGTGCCGAAATTATCTCTGGTCCTCCTAAAGGGAAAAAGTTTTTCATTCCAAAAATTCCTTTGCAGACTTCTGATATCGAAAAGAATGGTATTCCATTTATACGGACACAGTTTCCTGTCCATTTATGCTTCGCAATGACAATCAATAAATCTCAGGGTCAAACTCTTGACTATGTTGGAATTTACCTCCGTGAACCTGTCTTTTCTCACGGTCAACTTTATGTTGCTCTCTCTAGAGTTAGAAATTCTTCTACAGTTAAAGTTTTAATTGCTCCGGGTACTTCTGATGACGTCAAAGTTGATTGTAAAACAAGAAATGTTGTCTTTCATGATATCTTTCGATTCACTAACATATGATAAATGAGGTCTGATTACCCAAACCATTGATTACTTATTAGTTTATCATTTAGAGAATCAAATACTGTTGCTGATTTCCAATTGTACTTCTATTTTTTTTAAAAAAAATTGTAGGATGCAAGATGTTATCCCAATCAAAGACGTCCTGCTTGGTCTCAAGGTTGGACCTGCAAAGTCATTGTGCAAGAGAAGCAGCAGATAACTGGATCAGCAATGACGCTAAAAAAAATAAAAGTTTATTTTGCTGGATTCAGAGGTCTTCTCTCTGCTGCTATGATATATACTTCTTCATACTACATGGTTAAATATTTCATTGCTAAAAGAGCACATTAATATGCTCCATATATTTCCGTTGTAATTAAGGGATCTTCTGTTTTTATCAACAGTTCAATGCATGCATAACTGCTTACTTCGTGAATATTTTCTATGTGCATAGAGATCGCAGGTAGAGGGGATTATGTTCAATAATGACATTCCAAAGATCAGCTCTCATCTTCAGATTTATAAAAAGTATCTGATTTCAAATGCCATAGTAAGGCTAATTCCAGAAAAATAACAAACTTCTGAACTGTAGATCCAGTGGGTTATCACCAGCGGAACAGTCATCGAACTAGTCAATGATGACGACGATATTCTGCCTGTGAAGTTTGACTGTACAGAATTCAGTGATCTTGTGAACTTCATGGATGACAAAGAAAAATCAGTTGGTGAGCTTCAGCATTGTAATTTTTTCATTTACTCACCAGTTATGTTCATTTTTGCTGATTGATATTGTATTATTCTGCACCAGATGTTCTTGCTATAGTTGTTAAAGCACTGGATGTTAAACATATCAACAGAAATGAAAAAAATTCAGTTGTTTAGAAATTCGTCATTGTTAACAAAGAGTAGGTTTTTCCTTACAGATTTCATGTTTATTAAATCATAACTTTTATTTTTCTACTTTTTTCAAAATTGATCTTTTCCCTGTATTAGTGCGCAGACTATTTGTCTTGTCATTGTGGGATGATTTTGTAACTAACGAAGGTCAGCAAATGACACGTAACATCCAGAATCAACCCGTTGTTGTTTGTCGCAGGTTAAAAGTTAGCTTTTACACTGGTATGCAGTTTAACATTTGTATAATATGTCTCTTACATTTAAACGCTCAGTGTTCATCTTTTTCCTTTGATCTCCATATATCTTCTTCTTTGCAATCTTTCCCTGACAACTGACCATCTTTTCCCCCAGGAGTCGCGCTGTCTACCTGGTTTGACTCTGCAATTCTTATAGATCCTCCTATAGAAGAAACTAGAAACCTAAAGAAATGGTTACTAATTACTCCTTTTACTTTGTCCCTGTCTTAAACATGCTCGTCGTATGCACTTGTAATTATTAATAAATTTCTGTCCTTTTACACATGGTTAGGAAAAATGCTCAGCTCCTTAATGACCTTGTTACTGATGGAGCTTACATGAAATACAATCCTGATATGCCTCTTAAACCAGATCAGAAGATAACTAAAATTATGCTTTTAAAATCTACACAAAAGGTCGGACTTTTCTGCATTATGCGATTTACTACCATTTTCACATACATTTACCAAAGCTGCCTCTTTTTTCTCTTCCATTGTTATTTTTATACCAGAGCTCCTGGGTCAAAGTATCTTTCTCGTTTGAGCACATCTTCCAAAAATTCTGGTATATGGGATGCAAAAAATGCTTCCGCTCTACAGCAGCTCCACATGAAGTGGTTTTTACATGCAATTCCTGCAAAGAAAGGCATCTAGCTTAACCAAGGTCTTTGGTTATACACTCCATCAGTTTTTTTTTCCTTTTTTTTTATCTCCCTCCCTTTTCATACTAAGATTTCTTCTTACTCGTTCTTCGTCTTGTTCCTATATTTCTTCTACTTAGCTTTTGTTAATATATACAGATGTCGATTCAACATTGATTTGACTGATACAACAGGCACAGTCACTGCTTCCATTTTTGGTGAATTAGCTAAAAATTTGCTTACTTTCACCGGATTGGAAGCAATGGAGCACTTCACTCTGGTTAACATCTGTATATATTATAGTGTGTATATCTTTACATATTTTCCCTTCACGTACTATTCTATACTTATAATTCTGATACTGTATTTCTTCTGTGTTTTAACTACCAGAATATTGAACTTCCCTTAGAAAAGATTCATGTTGAACTAAAACAGAAGATTTTTCTGGCTCATATTAGACCGGTTCAGTCTCAGCTGGCTGATGCAAAGTAACATTATACAGTTATATATTATTGTGAAAGTACTGACCAACTAGAAGCTCAATTGCTAGATATCCAAGAAAGTCCTGATCATGTGTTAACCTATAACGAAGTTGCAAACAGTGATTCAATAGCTTCAGGTCCTATTACTAAATTTGTGCATTCCACCTTTCACATTACATATCACAGTTCATTATAATCTAAATAATCCGTGTTACCCTTTTTTTATATAGCAGTAAACAATATTTGGTTCTTCTTCAAGAGTTAAATCATGCCTTGCTAAAAGATTTGAAGAGTCAGAAGGTGACTATTCATTTGCATCGCCGCTTGAAGATGCCAATTCACCTAACAGAGCCAAATTATCTTAGACCTGCACGGCCACTGCCCCCTTAATCCCGTTGGCCTGTTATTTTGTTCACCGTTCCAGATGAACGATGCTGCTTGTTTTGTGTTACCCTCGAGATAACTCGTTCCATGTTAAACTTGTCTTGGCACTCTACTTTTATTACAGCTGTATTTAACTGCCTCTGATTACATGTTATCTCATTTCAGATGAATGATCCTGCTTCTTTTGTCTTAGACTGCACATAACCCATTGCATGTTGAACCTCTCTTCGCACTCTGCTTTTGTTACAACTGTTTTTTACTACCTCTGATTAAATGTTATCTTCTTATATTTTAAGCATTGATACTTAGCTAATACTTTCATGCCGCTTCTATGCATTATCATGCCTTTTGCTATGCCCCGTATATTGCTTTCAAATAACATCTTATACTTCTTGTCTCCCAGACAGGATTAATTTCCACGTTCAATAGTTACTGTGATTTCACTTACCTTGGAATATATCATCTTCATTTAATTAAATACTCATGTATATAAATCAAACATCACGTTAAATGTGACAAGGCATTCTTTATTTAATCTACAGTATACATTAAATAAAAAATCAAAATTTTCTCCCTATTTAACTTTAACATACACGCTTTTTTTTAGCCTTCGCCCTCAAACAAATTTTATCTTCCCCAGTAGCATAGTCCGACTACAAAAATCCAATTGTCTCTTTCCCTAGGCCTTTATCCACGACAAATTGATTATAAGGAGCTTTGACTGTTTCTTTTCTCTCTTTTTGTCATTTTGCTTATGAAAACTCATAGATAATTCATTGTGACAAGTTATTAGTGTCAGTCTGGACAGACTTCAATTCAGTTGTCTTTCACAAATAAGTCAGTACACCTACTATTACTGTCAGTCTGCACAAACTTCAATTCTATTGTCTTTCAAGAAACGTGTGTTCCACACATTATTCTATGTTTCTCTTTCATAACTTTCCTGCACTGCATGTTGACAACATCTATTTCTTAATATATATCACTACCAAGTTCGTTCACTTTCAAGCACATTCGAATGAACACACCTCATATAAGTGATAAGTTTCCTCTTTGATATGTTCATTGACTCATAAAACCATCTTAACTGGTTCTTCCTTTTTTCTACATTCTGTCAACTAAACTCTTTGCTATTTATAACACCAATCCTGCAATATTTTTCTTTAGACTGGATCAAAATCGATGGCAATAAACATTCACAGCGGGAATTCCTCCAACCAGTCACCTAATATTTGCAATGTTACTGAAGGTTGTTTTTTGTTCAAATGCAACCAGCATAGAAAGGTAAAATTTTTTTCCCATATGTAAATGTATGAACCAGCAAATAAACTTCTATTCCTTAACTTCATTGTTTACACTTTCAACTTGCAGATTCTGGCCTCCAACTTTCACTATATGCTGAAACTGCATAACAAAAGTAGCACAACTATCATTTAAGGAAATGAGAGTTGGACTGTTCAAGTTACAGGCCAAAAATTTGGAGTTAGATGGACAAAATTCCAAAAAAATAATTTACTTAACAGAGAGAGCTATATACTATTGCGTCACATCGAAAACTTAAAATTTGATGTTATTCAATTCACTGAACTTAAAATGCACACTTATCTTAGTTGGACAATTCCTCTTGCTAATATTCTCTAATTGCAGTATTCTGTAAATATTCATGGTCAGTAGAAACAATATGCTTTTTCCTACCCAAGCTACCTAAAAATTTATTCTGGCTTTTTTACTCGCCGGTTCTCATCTCAGGTGATATCAAGCCTACATATATTCCATATCAACATATATGCTCTTCCATCAAACCAGATATAACTCATGATATTATGAATTCCATATCTTTTTACCAAGTTTATAATGAAAAGAACAGAGACAAATTTGTGAGTATCATTCTTCTCTATTTTTTGTTTGTATATTTTTATTACGTATTTTTACTATTGTCGTTTTCCTTCCATATTAGAAAATACCAAAGTTCGTTAGCATTTTCCTAAATAAAACAACAACGCCGGTAATTACTCTCAGAGCTGGATATAGACTTTTTCAAGTAAAGATAAACGGTCGGGCGTTCACCGACAACTGGCCTTCATTTGTTCTGCAACATGATTTGCAGTTCAACGAAAAGTTCATACCAGAGACTGTTAATTCATTTACCGTGCAGATTTACAGGATAGACGGAGCCGAAAAAATTTTCCCCTGGTATCATAACTACTATGTACATTCTTATCTTTGATGTGTAGTTTGTAAAATATATTCAACTAAAAGTCCAAATGTTATTTATAATCTCTTCTTGCAGTTTGATCTTCAACCTTATTTTGATTGATAATGTCAGTGCCATCTTCTCTCACTTTTTGGCAGTTCATTAATTCAATATTCACTCCCCATAAAATTCTCGCCTGATCCCCGCTAAATAATTACAAATCTTGACTGCTTCCCAACTGCTGTACTTTATGGCTTACATAATTAAGTAAGTGAATTTCAATTAGCACTGAAAACACGAACTGTGCTGTCAACTTCAATTCCGCTTGGGAATGAAAAAAGGTAAGCTAGAAATGCAATTTAGGCTCATTTTCCAAACTAAACTTGAGCATATCTATCTCGGTTGAGCTCAATAACACTCTAAATTTAAAATGTGTTTTACCTTTAATTTTAGTTTTCTAAATAATGTATGTAAAATGAAGTGCATTGTGCAGAATGTTGCTTTTAGCCTAATCAATTGGACTATGCATAATTTTCAATTTCCTGAATTACATCTCAACTTTTCTTTGCGATTAGCCGGTGTGATTTCACCGTTGCGTTCTTTAAGGGTGTATACCAATAATGTTGCCATAGAGACAATACTTACTAAGAAATATAAAACACTGTCCACAGCTGCATTGAAAGAAAACAAGGAATTGAGAGAGGATCTCATGGAAAGAGATATAAACAAGACTATTACACTCCAAATAGTCTATCGAAAATTAAACATCCAGTCTATACGTGCTGCTTTCCAAGAATCTGTTGGGAACAGATTAAAAAAATTTGGACGGCCCAATAATAAAAAAACTTCTTCGGTAGCTTCCAAAATAAATTGTAAGACTTTAGACAGTCCACTTTGTCTTGTTCGCACCACAAAATAAATACTCATTAAAGGCCTCCATCAACCCCTACTTACTGGAACATATATTGCCTTCCCCTCGCTTGACCATTTGCTGTCACTATCCTCTCCAATCCTTCACCAGTCAAAAGCTTCCCAAGGGTGAAAACACAACAAATTTCCTCTTTCTGACGAACAACAGGTAACTTTCCATGAATCTTTAATATATTTTTCACTAATAGATGAATCCTCTACTTGCAAACTATCCAATCCTTTGATTGTTTCCACACTGCTTCTCCATATTGTGCACAGCTTTTTGCTTCTTCAACATTTTGAATGTTCAGATTTAACCCTTCCAGAAAATTCACATTGTTACTTTCTACAACCATATATGAAGCCCAGCTTATATCCTTTAATAGATCGTCCTTGTAAATATATAGCATGTGTACTCAAATATAACATATATCATTGCATGATCAGTTATACTTAAACCAATATTATGCTTACTTACAGACCACCACTTTACCGCTTTTATCACTTTGTGCTAACACCTTAAATTCTTTTCAGTTACATGGACAATGATGTGTTTCTTTCATGGACACTGACGGTCCATATTCACCACAAAGACAAAGATTGTACAAATACGACTTACTTACTCCTACTGACCATAAAATGCTCGCCGCTACAGCTTTACAGCGAGATCCCAAATACTATACCTATAAATATGATGATGCATTCATCGAACAACATTCGACCTTGATTGAAGATGTTGGACTTCTTGATGTTAAGAATACTATTTCCATTCCTAAGTGGTTAGAACATGTCCTGATATTTGTTTTCCCATATCCACCAGGTAATTATAAATTCAAGCCATTTAATACTTGTTTTACAAAAATGCTATTTTCTGACAAACTGCTATTTCGATGACTGTTATTTCAGATGCTGCTCTTCCTGAGTTTATACCTGATATCTATGGTCCACAACCATGCTGTTTTACAATTTATTTTACAAAAAATAAGCGACTGGTACTTCTCTGATGCATACTAATCACTTTTTTCCTTTCACAATATTCTAACAACTATAGCTAGCGATATTGTTAATTGCACAGCATGTTCCGCATGACCGTATTCCAGTGATACAGCAGTGCAGACAACCATTCCTAACCGTCAAAGCAAGAGATGCACATTGGATTATCTCCTTGACAAATTTTCAATTTGGTGAAGGCTGGAACGACTTTGCAGCAGACCATGAACTTAACATAGGTGACATCGTTCTGTTTAAGCATTTAGGAAACATGAAGTTCAACGTAGCCATCTTTACCAAAAATTGTCAACAACAAACGTTTCCCTGGACTACACAACTAACAAAAAAAAAACAGTCAGATCCCTTCTTAGGGATGCACTTTGATAAGGCTAACTGCGTTTATCAACAAGTTATCACCGGCTTATCAGATGACTTCACACAAGATTTAACTTTTTCGGCATTTTACCACCGTCTGGCTCTTACAGATGTTCTTCATCCGGTGTATTTTGTCTTTATATTATTGCTATCATAAATTATTATCCAACGAGTCTAACCTATAGTATATTTTCGCAGAAATTGCCCTTTAAAATCAGCAAGCCGGATCGGCACAAGAGCTCCACTTTAGTCATTCATCTACATCGACAAAAAATCCATGCTCACCTACAATGCAATAGCAACTGTGTTATGGAAGCCTGGATGGAATTTCTGCAACAAATTCATGCAAGACTAAATGAACTCTTATTCTCCTCCCAACAGGAATGCTCATTCTTCCTCCTAGCGGTGCAATTGATAAGACCTCATCTCTCTAAAGTGAGAGCATCTCTCTCTAAAAATGAGAGTTCCCCTCCTCGGTGTAGGAGCAAACATTTTTCTTTTTAACTTTTCGCACCACTTTCCACCATCCGTACCAAAGCCCGCCTAGTTTTTGAAACTTTTCGAAATTCAAGAACGCAATTTGTAAAAAGCATCCGAGCCAAATTAGGGGAAATCCTGGAAAGAGTTAGGCTGGGATCACCAAGGAAGATAGAAAGCATCGGGGAAGCTTCAGTCTAATAGTTGCGTAGTTGCTCCTTCCTGTTCTTTTGTTTCTTTTTTTTTCCACGACCTTCGATTTCCTTTTGGCTATTTCTGTTGGTTTCCACCTGATACAAAGGAGTAGGAAGCTCATATGGTCAGCATCTAACCCATAGAAGTCCAAAACTCTAATTAAGGGAAGTGGACGACTTTCTCTATTTTTTTTGCTTCTCAGTCCGGCAAATTTTGCTCTGTTTTTTCAGCTTTGTCTGTTTTACTTGCTTTAGTCTAACGTCTTTTTTAGTTTTTGTGCTCCTGTATATCATCTTGTAAACTCAGGTGAAAGGGTCGTTTGTTCATACGGATATAGTACTGGGAACTCAGTGTGGTTTTGGGAAGATGGAGGAAGCATTAGCAAAGGCCCTACAAAGATTTGAGCTATCGGAAAAGGAAGTGGGGGGAATAGACTTGAGCAATGATGATGTATAACAGAGTGTGTAGGATTGTAGAGGAAGCTTGGTAGGAAGACTTATGGGAGACAAGATAGCAAACTTTACTGGGGTGAAAAATTTCACTAACCACGTTTGGGGTTATCCCAAAAACTTACGAGTTACTGAGATAGGCCCAAACGTGTTCCAGTTTCAGTTTGAAAGGGAGGAGGATAGGGAAAAAGTGTTGGCAGGAGATCCTTGGATTTTGGACAACCAGGTTCTAGTGGTACGAGAGTGGTGTGCAAGCTTTGAAAAAAAAGTTGAGAGCTTTAGATACACCAATTTTTGGGTTCAAATATGGAACTTACCGGTACATTGGATGAGTAATGCAGCAGGAAAGAAAATAGGGGGAGTGTTTAGGAAGGTGAAGGAGATTATGCTACCACCAGGGGGTGGAAAGGAAGGGAGACACATGAAGATATTTGCAGAGATAGATTTACTACAGCCACTGGTTAGAGGGACAGCAGTGAAGCTCAATGGAGAGATGGTTTGGATAGAATTTAAGTACGAAAGATGCCCTGACTTCTGTTACAAGTGTGGTATTATAGGTCATGGAGATAAGAATTGCAGAATGGAAATGAGGTCTATTTCATCTCACAAGGAGGCACAATTTGGACCATGGATAAGAGCAGGAAACATAATGGTGTCTCCTCTCAGGGGTGAGTATGGAAGGGAACTAAATCTTAAGGGGCAAGCTAATATACAAGAAGGGGTAGGCGTAGGAGGAAAAAAGGGGAATGGGTTAAGGGAGAGAATGTTACAGAAAGAGACAATGGGACCAAGAGAAGAGGGTGGAGGAAAGGAAGGGAAGTAAAAAGAGGAAACAAGTAGACAAGAGGGAGTGGGGGGAAAGGCACTAGTTATAAGTGACTTGGTAAGGAAAGAGAGGGAGGCAAGCAGAACTGAGGAGAGGAAGGGCATTCAGGTTAAGGGAAAGGGAAGACAGGTTCAGGAGACGGAGGATAAGATAGGGGAGATGAACGGTTACATGGATACTAAAATGCAGGTAGGCGAGATTGAACATGCAATGCTGGAAAGGCCAGAAAATAGAGCGACTTTACAACAGGCAAGCATAAAGGAATGCCAGGAAAACAAGAGTCAGCAAATTTCTGTGAAGGTGGAAGACAAAAGGCAACAACAAAGAGGCTTCCACAAGATCAAAAGAATCCCATTGGGATAGATAAAAGATAACACTCAGGTGGGGGAACAAGGAAGTAAAAGGAAGAAGTCTATAGTAAATGAGAAGAGCGAGCCAATGGAAGAGGATGAAGAGAATGAACACTACAGAAACAAGGGAAAAGGAAAACCCAGAAAGTGACTAAAATAAGGGAACTGGAGGCAATCCCGTCAAAGCCTCCACAGTGCAAATGAAGGTTTTGGTGTGGAATTGTCGAGGTGTGGGAGGACCCTTGACAATTCCCTAACTAAAGGAGGTGATAAATCTCCACTTTCTAAGTGTTATCTTTCTGGCTGAGACAAAAAACCCGAAGAAAATTATAGAAAGGGTACAAAAACGGCTAAAGTTCGACCACTGCTGTGTGGTAGACTCAAATGGAAGGGCAGGACGGTTGGCAATGCTATGGAAGGAAGAAGTAGAAGTGGTGAGCATTAAACAGGAGAGTTTCCTCATAGAGATGAAACTAAATGATAAGGAGTCAGGTAGCGAATGGTGGCTGGTGGGAATCTATGCTAGCACAGACGAGAAAACAAGAAAAGAACAGTGGAAAAAGATAGAGGAAAAAAAGAGGGAGTAGGGGGAATATTGGGTACTGGTAGGGGACTTTAACGATATAAGAGGTGGAGAAGAAAAATGGGGAGGGAGAGGGAGACAAGAAAGTAGTTTTAAGGAGTTTAACAGATTCATTAAGGAAAATGAGTTGTTAGATATAGGCTTTGAAAGGAAACCATGGACATGGTGTAATCAATGGGAAGGAGAGGGGGAAGTAAAAGAGAGATTGGATAGATGCCTTGCAAGTGTTAACTGGTACCAAATGTTTATAAGAGCTGTGTGTAACCACATAGAAAATGAAGCATCAGATCATAGCATGCTTCTAATGGATACCAATACCAATCAGAGAAAAGTGAAAAAAAAGTTCTACTTCGACCAGCGGTGGGTCAGGAATGGGGAAATCAGAGGGGTGATAGAAAGAGCTTGGGGTTCGGAGCATCAACGTTCGAGAATGTTTAAGGTGACAAGAAAGATAAGAGAGTGCAGAATGGCTTTGTTAACATGGAAGAGGAATAACAGCTTGAACTCAGGAAGGCAGATTACGGGGATAAAAGAGAAAATTCAGGAGTTAAAGGTTAGCAACAATTTAGGAAAGAGGGGTCAAATAGCAGAATTGAAGTTGCAACTTAGTAAAGCATACCGAGAGGAGGAACTATATTGGAGTCAAAAGGCTAGGACACGGTGGCTACAGGAAGGAGACAAAAACACTGCTTTCTTCCATGCTAGTGTCATGACGGTGAGAAAACATAGGAAAATCACATGCTTGCAGAAGGATAATGGAGAATGGTGTAAGACGGAACAGGAGCTGAGGGAGGAGATGTGTGGATATTACAAACAGCTGCTTACTATTGGGAATGCAGATCAAATAGAGGAAACACTGCATGGGGTTCCCACTACTATATTAAGACAGATGAATGAACACCTGATCCGACCTGTGGGGGAACAAGAGATACACAAAGCACTCTTCTCTATGCATCCAAATAAATCACCTGGGACAGATGGTATGTCTCCTCTTTTTTTCCAAAAATACTGGCACATTGTTAGGATAGATGTGGTGAATGCAGTGGCGAGTTTTTTTTCATACGGGAAACATGCTGAAGGTTGTGAATGAAACTTTGATAACTTTGATTCCTAAGGTAGAAAATCCCATCAATTTGACCCAATACAGACCTATTAGCTTGTGCAATACTCTTTATAAAATCATTTCAAAAGTGCTAGCTAATAGACTTAAAGTTGTGTTGAACAAATGCATTAGTGAGACCCAGTCTAGCTGAGTAGTGAGACCCTCAAAATGCTCTTGGATTTGGCAAAGCCTAGCTGAGGTGCGAAAAGAAGTACAGAATGGTATCAAAAGAAAGATAGGAAATGGCAAGGCTACGAGTATCTGGGAAGACTGTTGGATTCCAGACAGCAAAAGTGGGAAACCAACAACACCAAGACCACCAGGTTGTCATTTAAAGCATGTGTCAGATCTTATCATCAACAACAGATGGAATGCTGTCTTGATATTCAGAATATTCAGCCAACAAGATGCTGAAAGGATACTGAGGATACCCATAAGCTTTACAGGGAAAGAAGATGGGCATTACTGGATACACTCTCAAACTGGTCAATATACTACTCAATCTGGATATAAGAATTGGATGAAGGAAAAGGAGCTGGAGAGTATAGGAAGGAGGGATGAAGCTGGGACAAGCTATGAAGGAGCTATAAAGAGAGCTTGGAAATCACTTTGGAAGCAGAAAGTGTGCCAAAAAATGAAAGTATTTATATGGAAATGTCTGCATGGAGGTCTCCCAGTGAGAGGTGAAATTTACAGACGAACGAAGCAAGGAGATCCTAAATGTGCAGCGTGTGGTGAAGAGGATGAAACAGTAGAACACCTGTTGCTACAATGCAACAAAGTAAAGGAAGTTTGGAAGCTAGCGCCTGTACAATGGGATGGAATACAGCATGTATCAAACTGCTTCATCAAATGGTGGACTGCAATCATGGAAGCTCAAGAAGAGAGAGGAGGAGAGGACCATGCGAACCTCACCATAAATATTCTCTGGCAGATTTGGAAGGCCAGAAACGAGAGGGAGTTTGAATGCAAGGAAAAGGAACCTCATAAAGTAATACAAAAAGCTGTGAAGGGTTGGATGGAATTTGATGAGGCCAACATAGGGAAGGAGACAAGGAAGAACACTCAGGGAACAGAAATTCTGGAATGTGCTGAGCAAGATCAAAGGTAGAGTGAGAACCAAGCCAGGCTGATAATCAAGGTCCACACTCACCAAGACAGAAGGCAACAAATGGTGGGAATTGGAGTCACTGCTACTGACTTGGCAGGTTGTCTACAAGCGAGCTGGGCATTAAGGGAAAGAATGTCAGGAGACACAAAGCAGGACCTAGCTGGTGCGGTGAGACTTGCACTATTGAACGCAATCAATCAAGGCTGGATATGTATTAAAGTGGAGCTGGAGGATAGTGAGCTGGTAGAGTGCATAAAACAAACAAGGACAAGTAATCAACAGATGGCTACTCTGCTGGAGGATATACAATCCATAAGTAATCTGTTCCAAAAGTGTACTTTCTCTTTTGTTGAATCAGGATTCGTAGGAAGTATCAAGTTGAGCATGTATGCTCTAAACATCTTTGTTGATGAGGAATGGGTGAATCCCAATTTGAAGTGCTAGGCACTAATGTTTTGGTAGGACTTTTGTCCTGGTGAATGGACCTTTGTCCAAATATGTACATGTTTGAGTAATTTATAAAGCTATCGTTTCGACAAAAAAAAAAGAGACCCAGTCTGCCTTTGTTCCGGGTAGACAAATTGTTGATAACGTTCTCATTGCACATGAAATGATGCATTTTTTGAAAAATAAACGAAAAGCAAAGGTTGGATTCATGGCTATTAAGTTTGATATGTCTAAAGCCTATGACAGGGTTGAATGGAAATTCATAGGAAGAATAATGATGCATATGGGCTTCTGTCCTATTTTTGTTAGGTGGATCATATCTTGCATATCCTCAGTTTCTTATTCTTTCAATCTTAATGGAGCTAAGGTGGGTTACATAAAATCTAGTAGAGGATTAAGACAAGGGTATCCCCTTTCCTCTTACCTTTTCCTTATTTGTGCGGAAGGTTTGTCCCATTTGATAAACACAAAGATTGACAAAAAAACAATGACAGGAATCAAGGTGAGCACGAATAGTCCACAAATATCACATTTGTTTTTTGCAGACGATTCTCTGATTTGCAGCAAAGCTACGGTCCAAAAGGCTAAACAGGTACAAGAGGTGCTAAAGAGCTATTCAGTGGCTTCTGGACAGTTAGTGAACTTTGAGAAATCAGCCGTGTACTACAGTAGGAACACCCCAAGGACTAGGAGAGCAGCAATCTGTGAAGTAATGGGGAACTTAAAAGAGGCAACTAATGGCAGATATCTGGGACTACCAATAGCGATAGGAAGGACAAAGAACCAAGTGTTTGGCTATATCAAAAGTGCAGTCACCAAAAAGCTGAAAGTTAGGCAAACAAAATGTTGAGCATGGCTGGGAAAGAGGTACTTATAAAGTCAGTCATATTAGTGATGCCAAACTATGCCAGTGTGCCAAAAGGACTGTATTTGCAAGAGTATAGCAGTAATGAGCAGGAAAAGAAACTTCACTGGATCAGTTGGAAGAAACTAGCCAATGTCAAAGGAAAGGGGGGCTGGGATTCAGGGATTTAGAAGCTTTTAATAAAGCTTTACTTGCTAAGAAACTTTGGAGAATCATTTGCTCTCCAAATTTGCTTATGAGTAAAGTAATAAGAGGCAAATACTTAAAGGATAAATCCCTGGACAACCACCCTCCCAACTCAGCGTCCTGGGCTTGGAAAAGTATACACAGTGCATGGAAATTATTGGAAGGAGGACTATGGAAGAGAGTGGGAGAGGGAACACAGGTCAATATATGGGAGGATAGATGGGTGATAGGGTCAGAGACAGGACGAACTTCAACAACTTGTCCTCCAAATTGCCACTTACAAATAGTCAGCCAGCTCATAAGTGAAGGAAGTTGGAATGAGGAGATTTTATAGCAAGTTTTCAACCGAGAAGAGAGGGAACACATAGCTAGTATACCTCTTAGTATGTTTAAAAGACAACATGGATATTTCTGGAATTTTGCGAAATCTGGAATCTATACAGTCAAGACAGGTTATGCGAGAGTTATGCAGGCTAGCAGTACAGTAAAGAGTAGACAAAAACTGGAGGGGGAAACAAGCTGGGAGATAAGGAAGCATAGTGTTTGGAAACAACTTTGGAACCTGAACCTAAAGCACAAAATCAAACACTCCATCTGGAAGTGTTTGCAGAATGGTATAGCTGTGAATGATGCTATCTACAAAAGAACTGGAAAAGGGGATAAGGTCTGTACAGTTTGTGGGGAAGGTGAAGAAACAGCTGAACACATGTTTTTCAACTGCCCAAAAGCACAACTTGTGTGGAAGATAGCACCGGTCAGATGGGAGGATCTGAGAGACTTACAGAGCAACTTGTGGAGATGGTGGGAGGCTGTTGCTCAGACAGGTTCAAAGGAGCTAGGGATGGAACATATAGTTTTGATAGTGAATATTCTATGGCAGATCCGGAAAGCACGGAACAAGGTGGTTTTTGAACAGCAAAGGAGTGGAGCAAATGATATAGTCCAGAGAGCACAACAAGAATGGCTCGAGTACGAGGACGTGCTGCAGCAAGAAGGGGCGATCAAAAAGAATGAACGGGTTGGGAGTCAGATGGAACAGGTGATGGTACCACGAGTTGAAGGAGTCATCCGAATCAGTACAGATGCAGCACTCAACGCAAGGATGATTAGAACAGGAAAAGGAATCGTGGCACGGCATTGGACAGGAAAGATAATAAGAGCTAAAGGAGTAGTAGAATGGAAGAAAGGTGAAGCTCTAGTAGAAGAAACATTAACCTTTAGATTAGCTCTCCAAATGGCACGTGAAGCAGGCTGGAGGAAGATAGCTATCCTATCAGATTGCAAGACGGCCACAGATCACATTAGATGCAACAATGTATAAGATGGGACTCTGGCAAACATCTTGGAAGACATTGCGGATCTAATATAGGTTTTTGACTATTGCACAATATCTTGGGTGCCTAGAACATTGAATATAGCAAGTCATAGGCAAGCACTTTTTGCATCAAAACTAGTTAATGACATAAATTGGGAAGGTGACTTTCCATGTTGGCTGATAGAAGCCAATAGATTAGATGAAAGGGTTGTTGCCCCTTTTGTAAGTAATCCTTGTAGTATCGAGTGTTAATAGCTATAAAAGCTAATATCGTTTGTAGAAAAACAGGAATGCTCAGCTATCAAGTCATCATCTGTGCTCAAAACGGAAGCGAAAAATACGCTGCCAAAAGCACAAGGACGGTGCTTCAATCATATGAATTTGAGACAACACTCCTACTTTAATCCATCCCCTTGCAGAAACTCTTTTATCCTTCTTTTGTATCCGCCTATATATGTTCTATATTTGTTTTTGTCTAAAGAACTCCGCAGTCATTTACCTATAGCAGTACCCATCTTCCTAAGTTAAATCTATAAATTTTCCGCTTTACAAGACACGACCGACGGTAACTATGAAATAGCAAAGAGGTGACATTACTAGAAAGATAATTTAGTCCTGATATATAGTTTAGTTTACTCTTTGTACAGCAAAATAAAAAAACAATCGCAAAACAAAAATTTTTTTACACTAACTATGAATTAGCTTAATTCCAAAACCAATGTCAAGTAAATAATGAATTTTTACCAACAAATTTACCAGCCATCGCTGCTCTCCTTTGGTAAGCTTTCTGATAATGTGATGAAAACAGTTCCAGAACCCGGCCCGCTATTCAGCTACCAGTCCTCAACAGGGAAGGCCTAAACATCTACATAAAGCCCCCTGCTGTACAATTTCAGGTTTCCCATGTAGACGCTCACGGGATTCTCAAACACCAGTGGTCTATTGTTTATCCGTTCCCAATATAGACACATGTAAATACATGAACCACTTTGTAAAGCCTGACACCACACACTCTATCTTAGCTATCTCCTATACCACGCTGCATCTCTGTCAATCACTTTAGAACCCAATTCATAAATTTCTTCTCTTTCCAACTGTTTAAGGCTGATTTTCACAGACAACATCTCCTGCTCCAACTTTCTCCCTACCACCACAGCGCCCTTACTCTTAAGGTAATCTTCTTTCCCCTCTTTTTCCTTATTTTTCATTTTCCTATCCTCTTGCACTTTTTGATACCATATCTGTTGATTTTTTCCCTTCAAATTATTCTTCTTCTACTTTTGCTATCTTTTTTTTTACCTTACTCCATGTACTTACTGAAAGAATCTGCATGCTTATCAACTTATCTAATTTTTACTTTCTTTGTGATATTTTAATATATACATTTTAATGATAATTCTCTACTGATATCCCCGCCGGAGAATACCCATACTATTGGGTTGCCATAAAAAAAACACATATTCAGCGAATACAGGAACTACAACGACCTTCTCTTCCACTTTCTTTCCAGTTGCACCCCTTTGCCATGTTGGACGCAATTGCTAATACAAATCATTTGATAAGTACACAGACCACTTCCCTTTTATTTAATTAATTTTTTGCCGAACAAGATAAACCTTGTTTTGTCAATTATTTTAAATTATTTCTTATATATAACTGCAATAGATATCATGGGAAAAGTATTGCATGTCCTACCTAAAAGAGAAACAAGTGTTCGAGGAAAACTGACCATCAGTGGAGATTATGTAATTGCTGATCAGAGATTACGATCCATTTTTTTTATTCACATTTTCATAATGCCTTTCAACCATACTATAGAATAACAATTACCATTCTTTTTTTTTATATACTTGTAAAGTCTCCGTCCATTACTTCTCACTCTCTCCAATCAAATTGAAGAGGAACATGGACCTATTATTGCTTCCCAACATAAAGCCTTTCCAGTTCTTATTGCTATTAGGATCAAAGTCACAACGAAAAAGTGTAAGCAAACATATTTCTCTCTTTCGTAAATATTTTTATACATTTCATTTCACACAACAATTTTTTTGCAGAACACCAGATCTTAGCTTATCAACTCAGCCATCATCTATGATCCTCATAAATCCAGACGTTCAAGAGGCAATAGACCTACATGACTGGTACTAATTGCAATTTTCTATCATCTACTTTTACTATTGAAATCCCTAACTAATTTTTCTATATATGAATCAGGTTTTGTGCTAATTCTACCCAATCAACACAACTGCTAACCAACACAAGTTATACTAATCCCAATGTCCTTCTTCCGTCTCCCAGTGATAATCAAATCATGGATATTGCTGCTACAAAACAAATTGTGAGACTCCAGACTCCTCTTTTATTCAATGCTATTGTGTCCACATTTAATTCAACAATAATTATATTTTACACCGTTCCTATGCCTGCTTAATAGGAAGTTGGCACAGCATGGATTAGAGGTTCTGCTGAGATAGACTATAGAGATAATAAAATGTACCATATGACATGTCCTAATTGTCAAGAACCTCATTATTCTACACATACAATGCAAACATTCTGTCAGCATTGTGAACACGGTGTCCAACTATTGCCCAGGTTCTTTACAACCTCTTGCATTATTCGTAATTCCTCAAATTCATAATTGAACCAATTTCATCTTTCTATAACTATTATCACTTTTCCCTTTGCAGAGCATGTATTTCAATTTCACTTTCTGATCGAACTAGTTCGCCATATGCAACCGCCATGGATATTGAAGCTGAAAAATTACTTGGATATTCAACAGCTGAACTTTATCATGCAAACCAACAAGTAATTATTTATTCCCTTTATTTACACACAAAATTTTTACCCCTCCTTTTTCATTCTAACGATTAACATTATTCTTTCTTCTTTGACTGTCAAACAGAATATTAACATTGTCAGCCTCGTTGCACCAAAATTACATGGAAGAACAATTATTTGCTGCATTCAACCTCCTTCTTCAACAATCAGGCCGTCTCAAGCAACTGCGTTCAACATTATCACTTCATACTTTTTGGATGATCTTCTAGGCGTTCATCAACTCAACTTCCACAACCTAAACATTCAAGATGAAAACTAAACTTGTTTGATTTTCATATTTACAACGTCTGTATAATTACAACCTCTTTCCAGTACTACTAATTTTAGCTAATATTCTTGTATAATATAGTTCCACTTTATAGCACTAATTTTCATTCTCGCCAACATTACTAACTAAACATTAACTGGACATATATACCACGGTGCACAGCGCGGTGATACCACCTAGTATACTACTTATTGTAAGGGAATGGGCTCAATGAACAGAGAATTAATGTAACCACACATGGTTTCTCCCACGTGTGTGTATTCGTCTTTATGCTTATAGAAAACATTAATCACACGTGCCAAGTTGATAACTCGAAAGAGAATAGGTTTGCTAGGTACAAATTCGGCTGCTGTAGAACTACTAGTTTTAAGCAGTTGTTGGTTCAAGATCTTCCATGCATTCTCAATTTGTTCATAAAGTTCATTGCATGTTTGTTGCTCCGTTATGCCTTGCTGTGTCATATAGCATTCCACCGCTGAAGCAATGTGTTCCCTTTTCTGTTCAAACTGCAAGTATCACTAATTACATTTTCACATTTGACATCGCATAACAAAAAAATTAGTGGTTTTCTTGCAACCCTAGTAAGAAAGATTTTTACTTTTTACTTTTAGCCGATTGAGGAATCTCATGGCTATCTACTGAGTTGAGCCACAGCTGCTACTGTGTTATTATGGGTCAAAATCTGCTAAATTCAAGCTCAACTAAGGGGGAACTAGCCCCAAAATTGGATGGAGATGAAGATGAGACTGGCTGCTCTAGGATCAGACTTTGATTGTCTCCATGTATCTATAGGCCTGTAACATATTCTTCTATATCCTTCCTTACCAATTGAAGACTATGGAGTCCATCTTAGCCATATATCTATAGGTGCTTTTAAACTGAGTTTTGTTTGATCCCAACCTTTACAAGATATATACAAATGTACCCTTTTATTATTTCAACAATGTAAGCAAAATTCTATAGACAATGCTTAAAAAAAAAAAAGAAAAATCTACAGACAATGAATTTGTACAAGTAATTTGAAAAATGAGAAATCTTTTACATGAATATAAAGTTGTTATTACAAAAATTCAGATGGATCATTTGAACAATTCTTTTTCTTTTAGAGTAAAATAGCTCAGAAATTGTAAACAATTAAATATCATTAATGTGTAAACTATTATATCTTATGGATATTAATTAGATTGGATTGTACCTTGTACCCAACAATGTCATCCCTTAGTCTGGCAATAATTGATGCAGCTCTCACGAACTTAGGAACATTGAGTGCCCAATCAAAAGCCTCCTTCTTGACAATATCCCCCATGCCTAGGAAAGATATTATTGTAAGTGTAGGGTATCCTGAGCTTGGTACTCCATTTTTCATATACTCCTCTAGTGTCGGTATGTAACCTTGGTGCAGCCACTTAGCCTCAACAAAGTAGGCACGAACCAGCATCTTCATCTGCAAATTAGTAAGAAGCAACTAAATCAGCTATTTCAATTACAAGAAAGACAAACTATTGCATGATTGTCGAATTTGGACAATATATTCTATTTGTATTTTTTTGTGCTGATCTCTTGCCCAATCTCTCTCTCTCTCTCTCTATATATAGTTATGTGTAATTCATATGGAACGCTATTATTAATTGAGTAAATCTTATATATATTGACCGTGTATACACTATCACGGTTGGATATACGACACATATACAAACTTTGAGTTTCAAATTCAAATTTAAATTATATATCATGCATCTAATGGTAAAGTATATACACTGTCAGTGTATAGAAGATTAATTCTTATTAATTTATATCTCACTCTCTGGTTTCTGGTCACATGTAATTTCACGTGCAACATTATTGCACCCATGGTAAATTTAAGGTGCGCTGGTATTAATTCATTGAGAAAATAGAAAGTGAATGAGCATTGACAGAGGAAGCCATGTATAAAACAATTATTGTCCCGTGACGAAAGGAGTTTGATATGTAGCAACAATTTGTGGAGGTTCATACTGCTTCCTTCGTATAATATGATTGATATGATCTTCCTTTTTTGGCCATCTCTTGCTCAATTTCTGCAAACACATCTAAGAGTGTTTGGTAACAAATCTTCATGTAATCTGGGAGTTGTTTTATGCAGCCAACATCCCATCTGCAGAAGTTGTTAGACATCAATTAAAACAAATTTCACTGGAAAAGTATTATATCTAAGTCAAGTTTAATGTTTTTAACAAATCAAACCTTTCGATTGCTTCTGTGAAGATTTCAAGTTCTTTGTAAGTCCCGTAAGCATCATAGACATCATCAATTACGGTTGCCATTGCTATTACTTTTGATAGAATCTTTCTAGCAAGACCATATTGAGGCTCAAAATACACCCCCACGATCCAGAAATAGCCCTCAACAATTCGATCTCTAGCAAATGGAAGCTTTCTTGCAAAGTCCACTTCTTTCCACCACCTGAATTACGCTTGCTTCAATTAATTGATTACAGATTTACATAATCTGCAGAACAGAATGAGTCTCACTACTCATTTATTTTTTTGAGAAACAATTATTTTGAAGAGACTTACAAGGATAATTCATGTAGCTCCTCCTTGTGCAGAGATTGTAGCATGTTGAAATCCAACTTAGCCAACTTTAGTAAAGTTATATTAGGTGAATGATCTTTTCCATACATGGATATGTAATTTCTGGCCTCCAATCTTGGTAAACCCCTCCAATTAGGTTGCATTAGTGCGTGACTTACTAGCTCGTCAAGTGGACTGTTTAACTTGTTTGATATTGACTGAAGATGATTACTACTAAAAGCCAAAGCATGATCTAATATGTCGTCGCCGTGCAATCTGAGATGAGTTGCTTCATAAAGTGCAAGAATGCCCGGCACATCATTAACCAAACCTTCTCCAAATTTACCTTCATCATCCACGAATTTCTTGAATATGTCTGCATAGAAGAAAAATGTTTCTCTTTCTTGCGTTTTGTGATAAAAGACGAGGAAAGAAAGTCAGCATTTGAGGATCTTGTGATTTAAGGTTTAAATCTTTTAGCTTATAACCCCTTACCTGATGAAACTCTGAATCCTTCTTGTCGTAGAATACGAAAATAGAGAGCAGCAGTATAAATGTGGTCAATGTTCTCCCAGTTCTGATGTTTCTCATGCATTTTGCGTAAAGCATGATTGATCTCCTCTTGAAAATGATATTCTACACCTAGTCGTTGAATCGCATCAATCAATTGCAGCTGTTGTGAAGGATTACTGGCAGTTGCACAAATTTCTGTTCTGACATCTTCCTTCAGCTGCTCAAGCTGCCATTTCTTAGAAGCCCATGTTGCCTGCAGAAAACAAAAATGTATAATTGATGAAGTTAAGGTTTCTTTAAATCATGTACGTAGTTGCTTATCTGCAGAATAAAATTATAATAATGATGAGGAAAAAAAATCAGCTTAAAACATGCAAGAAAATTTCTTAGAAGCATAGTATATTTGATAAGTCGCCAAGTTTGCTTTCCTTGACTAGGCTTTTTGTGTTTTAGCTCTGGCTAAACTATAGTAGTACCTTGTCGGAATCAGGGGAGTCGACGAGGAATTGATTTCCCCAGATATTGGGATGAAAATTTGCCAAAGGTTCAGTCATTTTGAAATGGAATAATCTAATTCATGACCTTCAACTTCCATTTTTAAACTTTTTCGGTTCAGTCAAAGACTATATTAGCTCGGATTATAGAACTGGTGACTATTCGAATTGCTTGGTTGCTTAGTTTTTTTTTTTTTTTTTTGAAGAGAATACTTTCAAAGGCAGGTTGCTTAGTGTGATGGTGTCTCAAATTGCATATTTATAGGCAAACCAGACTCTCAAATCAGAAGTATTTGTGCTCCCGTTTTTCTTAGTGTGATGGGTAGAAGAATAACTCAGTACTCCTGTGCTGCCCTGTCTACGCTAAAATAAGGCAGCCATGAACAGCCACAAAAGAATTCTAGGAATCTTGCATTGTACGTTTTCCACGTGACGTTTACAAATTGATGACATCAGATGATTACGTGTTGAAAAATGGTGCAGCCAAGCTTTATGGACTACGTGGCATTTTTTCTTCATGCAGCTAGAAATATCAATGAATCGAGTCTTATTTAAATCTAATCCAGACCTAATGTACTTAGATAGAATTTGAATTTAATTTCTCAAATTAAATGCTATCCAGATCTAGACCCTGTAAAAGAGTTATGATAGGGTCTGATTTTTTATGATTTATATCTGAATCCAAACCCTATTCAGCCTCAACCAAATCTATGTGTGTGTATATATATATATATATATATATATTAGTAAATTTATAAAATATTCTAATATTCTATAATTATTACAGTAAGATTTCATTATTTTTTTAATCTCATTCTAGTTGTCATTGTAATTAGTACAATTTTTTTTAGAAAAAAAAAAGAAAAAGTAAAGGCCAATAAATGAAGGATTTGACGTAGATACAGTTGAAGTTTTAAAAATAAATAGAAGTAGTCGATAGTAGTTATTTTCTTGAGTTTATAATATTGCATTCAACTTCTTGAATATTAATTTTATTATTTAAAAATAAAAATTGGATGGTGTTTATATTTTTTTTGAAGTTTATATATTTTTAATATATTTTTATTTTAGTGCGTTTACAAAAATACAATGGATACCCATTAGATACCCAAATCCAGGAGGGTCCGTGTTTGGACTTATTTTCACGTAGTGCAATGTTGCACTACTAATGTATCAGTGGACTTAGTCCAACTTGTATATACTTTGATAACTATGAATAAAAACTCCTATCGTTTTGTTAAAAAAAAAAAAAGATAATTACGTGTTGAAAAATGGTGCTACCAAACTTTGTCGGATACGTGGCCATTGTTTCTTCACCCATTTACTGTCTTATTTGTTATTTGTAGCAAGGCATGTTAATCGATCAGATCTTATTCAGATCCAACCTAGACCCAATGTAAGGGTAAAATTTGGATTTAATTTCTCAAATCTAGATATTACCTAGACATAGATCCTGTAAAAGAGTTATAAGTTTGAGTAGGGTCTAATTTTCTATGATACATATTCAAATTCAAATCTATACCAAACCCACCCAGATCCATGTGTGTGTCTATATATATATTAGTACATTTATAAAATATTCTAATATTCTATGGTTATTGGATTGAATACAGTAAGATTTCATGATTATATTCTTTTTTCAACCTCATCCTAGTTGTCATTGTAATTAATACAATTTTTTTCGAAAAACAAGAAGAAAATGTGAAGGCAAATAAATGAAAGATTTGACGTAGATACAGTTGAAGTTTTAAAAATAAATAGAAACAGTCGATTGTAGTTATTTTCTTGAGTTCATAATATTGCATTCAATTTCTTGAATATTAATTTTATTATTTAAAAATAAAAATTGGATGGTGTTTGTATAACTTTTTTGAAATCTATATATTTTTAATATATTTTTATTTTAATGCGTTTACAAAAATACAATGGATATCCATTCGATACCCAGATTCAGGAGGGTCTGGGTTTGGACTTATTTTTTCAGGCCTGTAAGGATTTGGGTCTAGATTTGAGTTTGGGTCTAACTAAATTTAATGGGTTTGATTCTGAATCAAAGAGATCCAATTCAGATGATTTTGAATCAAAGAGATCCGATTCAAATCCTACCCATTGACATACCTACTTGTAGCTCTACTATTGTTTTGAAGGCTTTAGCAGTCAAAAAATTCAGCAACAACTCCTGTACAAATGGTGCTTTCATGTGACAGAATTTTTCTAATAAATAGGGAGCTTTTCTAAGGATTTTAACAGCCCACTGTCACATTTCTTTCCAAAGCCATCCGAGAGAATTGAGAGCTCAAGTTAGAAATCTTTCTTGATTGTTCAATCTTGAGTTTCTCTTTTGTATTTGTCTCTCATTTGTTTTAGGCTAGAAATTTATCATAAGCTTTATATTCTTCTTCATTATAGTAGATTTTGCTCACTTCCTCTTGTGAATGTAGATCTAATTGACTGACTCATGTAAAATTTCAGGGTTAATTCCACTTTGACCCTCCAAATTTTGGACGATTACCCACTTAAGTCCCTAAACTTCAAAATGAGACACTTAAATCCCTAAACTTATAAATACCTCTCACTTAAGGAAAATTGTTAACAAATCCTGAATGCCGTTGGTGGTCGAAGTGTCCCATTTTATAAGGGTTTAGGGATTTAAGTGTTCCATTTTATAAGTTGAGGGACTTAAGTGGGAGGTATTTATAAGTTTAGGGACTTAAGTGTCCCATTTTGAAGTTTAGGGACTTAAGTGGATAATCGTCCAAAGTTTGGGGGGACAAAGTGGAATTAACCAAAAATTTCATGTTATTGTCTTTCATTATTTTTCTCCACATCTTGTTATAGCCTTTGTTTTCACTGTTTGTGAGTTGTCAAATTAACTTTTCATAATTACCTGGAAATAGATCCTAACAAACTCAAAACAAGGTTATTCCGAGCTAAGTTTTCTAACAACCATTATGACAATAATGAAAACATCCTACCTATTAAAAGCGACCAAGGCTGAGGAACAATGCCGTGTTGTCCCTCCCTGGTGTTCTGCTGGTTGCTTCGTGATTTCCTCCAATTTTAGGGGCAATTTGTGCGTGTCGTTTTTCTTGCTGTCTGCTTTCTATTTTTTCACCGTTTTTTTTAACGGACGCATGTGTGTGTTGGGTCGATTGTTAATGGCCAATTGAATCTCTTATGACCAATTGATTATTGGTCTGCTAGAATTTGTGCGAGGAAACAATATGCATCTGGAGTGTCACAAAATTGGCAGAAAAAATGGAGGATTTTAGGTGATGGTTTATCAAATCCGTTGATGTTCACTTCATGATCACTTGGGGACAATTTTACTTAACAAAATTTGCATTGACTTTATAAAATTTTGATGAAAAACTTGAAGAATGATCAACTTCTATGATGATTTTTTTAGTTTTTTCATAGTTTGAGTCAAATTAAAGGCTGTGCTTAATCATTTGAAACATGGAATATTGCTATTGACAAGAACATATAAAGAAAAACACAAAGACAAAGGTCAAACTGGGCTGCTCTAGAAATGCCTAACGAATCCGCTAATGCACTATCGCCTTCAATTAGGACTCTTAGAACTTTTCTCGCTGTCAAGTTCAGAATTCAAATCTTGTGCTTAGCAGTTAGGGACAAAAAAAAATGTGGGGAGAGATGAGAGTGTTAAAAAAATAAAAATACAAATAAAAATAATTGTACTATTGCCCTAATAAATATTGTATTTGTTAAAAATTTCTGTTATCACAATTAGCAAGAACCAAGACTCTGGCGTAACATTTTGATATCTCAAGAACAAAGTGAAATTTTTTGAAAATCCGATATTTACAA
This sequence comes from Coffea eugenioides, assembly GCF_003713205.1. Classification (NCBI taxonomy): domain Eukaryota; kingdom Viridiplantae; phylum Streptophyta; class Magnoliopsida; order Gentianales; family Rubiaceae; genus Coffea; species Coffea eugenioides. The sequence goes on from NC_040038.1 coordinate 40,771,051, forward strand.
AGCACAATCTTAACCCTTTTCCCAACTTTTTTTTTTCCTTCTCTTAGCCAAGGGATTCATATTATGAATCCACTTCGCATCAATTCTAAATTTGAGATCTTGGGTTACTCAACAGAATCCATCATTAAAGTCGAGGATAAGTGTAAATGTTGATGGAATTTATTTGTAGAAAAATAAAGGAAGCCTTCATTTGTGCAGGATAAAGAATTTTGACAAAATATAACTTATGGATTATCCAAAATGTCACAAGTTATGCTGCAGATTCATATTGGACAGGTCAAAACTTATACCTACAATCATCCTTTGAGACCAAAGGAGTTGCATTTCTGTTATCGCTACCCAACCATAAAACTGCTCCAGCCCAGAAGAACATTACAGAATCTAGGTCCACGAAATAATAGCGACCAAAGGGTGTCCTGCATACTTAGAAACAACAAGATTTATCTCTAACTTGGCCCTTTGAAGAGAAAATCTGGCTGACAAGCAATAAAATCAGAAGTTGAACTCTCCCGTTGCCTGAAGAAATAAGGGAAGATCCACCAAGATTTGTTGATGTTCAGTAAAGGTAAGAAACAAAAGGGTAAGAGATCTTAAGAATGTGATAAGATGGATATAACACATAGTGAACGTGATAATGTATATAGTTTTGTCAAGGATAGCAAAAAGATTGTCCTAATGCCATTGAAGTCAGGATCAAAATCTAAGTCTAATCAATTGAATGGGACTAATTTGTTATTTGTTGTTCCTAAAGATTTTAATTTAAATACGCATGCGGAAAAACCGAAGATGTCAATACTATTGAAGAGATTCCTGTCTTGGCTGTGAAATCTTGTGTGATGTAAGAGACATGAATGCTTACCACCTATTGCTTGATAGACCGTGACAATATAATATGAATATAGCATGCAGTGGACGTGATAATGTTTATCGTTTTGTCAAGTGTAGCAAGAACATGGTCCTAACATCATTGAAGCGGGGTTCAAAATCTAAGTTTAATAAATTGAATGGGACTAATTTGTTACTCATTGTACCTATAGATTTTGATTTAAATACATGTGCCCTTAGATTTTGATTTAAATTGAATGGGACTAATTTGTTACTTTGGCTTGGTGTCCCTTTATCCATGGCGATGTTGGACACATTTTGTAGTGGGATTGGTTCCGTTAAAGAAATCCATTGGGAAAACGTAGTTAAATCTCTGAGTGGCTTCCATACCAGCTGTGGTCGATCACGCATCTGCATCACTTCTGCAATGGCTCTTTTCAACTTTAACAAGTGTCCCGATTTTATTACATGCAGCACGGCAACAGCAACAGGCATCTCCTGGTTCTTGTATAAAACTCCAAGGTACTTATTTAACATCCCACACTCCATATTGACGGCTATGGATCTGGGGAAGGGGACGGAAGACTAGCCTGGGAGGGAGGTGGACGGGGATGACTCAGACGGGTGGAAGGCCGAGGCGTAGGAGTACTGGCTCTTGTTCACTGCCTGATCATTCCTTAGATTATCGGATGATGCTCAGATGCCAACCAATCGACCTGAAACCGATTGATGGTCGTCTCACCCCACTTGCTGCCCAGAAAACAGACGGCAGAGAGTCTGTAAAATTTGGTGGTGTTGTTGTCGCAGAAGCCTCTTGGCCAAAAATTTGATGATTCCGAATTTCATACTTGAAGGGGATGCATTATCGATTATCCGGCTTCTTAGAGATAAAGACGATGATTTTTCTATATTCAATCTTTAATTCCAATTCATTCCTATATTCAAGGCAGAAAGCCTTTTTTTTTTTTTAAATTTGTCTTTACATAATAAAGTTTCTCCATGAAACAAATAAGGGTCATGTTAATCAATAACAAGGTATTAAACTAAAATCATTATTGGGATACCCCAAGAAAACAAGATTAAGTGATGCTCAATCAAGTAAATTTGTAACTGCAAATGATTTGAGAGTAAAATGAAAAGATTAATAAACAAAGAGAAACCAAACATGAAGAATTTCTTTATTTCTTCTAGGCTCATACAAGATTATGTGTCTATTGACTTCAATAGGCTCGTCAAGATCTACTAATATAGAATACAATCCCTTGTTTAACATAAGAAGACATGATAGAAAAGAAAATCCTCAAAATACAATCATGCAATCTATTAATCAAATAAATAACAACTTTGAAATTCACACATGTACTCTACTGACCAACTCACAAAACTAACTACTACAAATAAGGGAATGTCAATGCATTCCACTTTTATTCCAATAAAACTTCATCTTTTTCTTCCCCTCAAAAGAGATTGTATGCTCAGAGTGCCATTAACGACTTCCTTAGGATCAATTTTATTATATCTTACAATGGATATTAATTACTTATACGGGAACGGGCTTAATGAACATCGAAGTAACGTAACTTCGCATGACTTCTCCCACGTGTGTATACTCATCATTGTGCTTATAAGCAACATCTATCACACGTGCCAAGTTGGCAACTCGAAGGAGGACAGCCCTGGGAGGAACAAATTCTGCTGCATCAAAACCAGTAGCACTAGGTTTAAGGAGTTGTTGGTTTAGGAGCTTCCACGAATCCTCGATTTGTCGGTAAAGTTCCTCGGATGCTTGCTGCTCTGTTACACCGTGTTGCTTCATGTAGCATTCCACCGCTGAAGCAATGTGCGGCCTTTCTTGTTCAAACTGCAAGTGTCCAGCATCCAAATATTCGTAGTTGACGTTATAAAATGGAGAAGGAAAGAGGGTTTTATGCAATTCTAGTACAATTTTTTGTTTATAAGTTTAAAGGAGACCTATAAGAAAAGGAATAGGGAAAGAAAAGAGTTTAAAAGTCGAACAAGATACGTTATAAATATATGGTTGTTGCAAATATATAAATTGTGGATACTACTTTATTGTTTCTTTTTGTATTCTAAGCAAAACAGTTTAAAATTCTAAGCAATTACAAATAACCAATGTCGAAATGGTTATATAGATGTACTGTTAGTAGCTTGTTAATTAAGGCCTTAAATTCATATTGGGTTGTATATCAAATTAGCCCAGAATTTTCTATAGTTGATCCATATTTTTAGCAGGTCAGAAGGGTCTAAATCACAATTACATTATTGCATAGATGCCATGGTTCGAAGACTCGGCCGAGACTGAGACAACTCGGCCGAGTCGTTACCGTCTCCGCTCTCACCGATATCATACTGTGACGAAACGATACCGAGATACTCAACTTGCCGAGACGTCACCGTGAAGGGTTGAAACGGCCGAGTCACACCGAATCATCTCGAGTCAATTCGAATTTTTATTACTTTTACTAATTTTTTAATTATTTTTGTTTATCATATTTTTTACAATTTTTAAAATATAAAATATTTCAAAAATTCGCGTCTCGCCGAGACAGCGACCGATATGCCGAGACCGATGTGGAACGGTCCAGGCTGCGACCGCGACTTTGAACCATGATAGATGGTGGTCTGTGATACCATCTTCAAGATTCTATTCAAGATTATTGACCAGGTGATTGTAGAGGTTGATACTTGAAACATTGCTTTCCCTTCCCTATTTCGAGATTCAGATATTTTTTAACCAAAAAAAGTAGCAAAAGAAAGGAAAGAGACCACACTCTTTAAGGGCGCGATTTGCTGTGGGTTTGCTTTCCAATAGATAAGAATTTGGTTTGTACCTTGTGCCCCACAATGTCATCCCGAAGCCTGCAAATGATTGATGCAGCTCTTATGATATCAGGGTCATTTGATGCCCAATCGAAGCTCTCCTTCGTGACAATATCCCCCATGCCTAGGAAGGATATTATCGAAAGAGTGGTGTATCCACTGGTTGCCAATCCAATTCGCATATATTCCTCCACTGTTGGTATGTACCCTTGATGCAGCCACTTGGCCTCAACAAAATAGGCACGAGCCAACAACTTCAGCTGCAAATTAGTGCAACAATATCAACTATTTCAATTTTAATAATAACCTAGGACGAAATCAATTAAGGAGTTTGAATGTATGAATTTGAGTATGCTCATACTGCTTCCTTGGCGTAATATGTTCGATATGAACTTCCTTTCTTGGCCATTTCTTCCTCAATTTCTTCAAACAAATCTAAGAGTGCTCGGTAACAAATCTTCATATAATCTGGGAGTTGTTTCATGCAGCAGCCAATGTCCCATCTATAAATGTTGTAACACATTATATTACAGCAAATTTTGCTGCATACCTAGTGTGTGTATCATTACAGCCAAGTTTAAGAGTAAACATTTCAAACCTCTCGATTGCTTCTGTGAAGATTTGAATTTCTTCGTATGTCCCATAAGCATCATAAATATCATCTATTATGGATGTAATGGCAATAACCTTGGACATAATCTTTCTAGCGAGAGCATATTGAGGCTCAAAATATACTCCCACGATCCAGAAATAGCCCTCAACGATTCGATCTCTAGCGAATGGAAGCTTTCTTGCAAAGTCTAGTTCTTTCCACCACCTGAGGTACACTAGCCAGCAGTCGTACATTAATTCAATAATGTTCAAGCTAATCCAAACAATAACATAATTTTTTAAGTTACCTATTATTAGAGGCACAACTATCTTCAAGAAACTTACAAGGAAATTTCTTGTAGCTCTTCCTTGTGCTGAGATTGTAGCATGTTAAAGTCCAGCTTAGCCAGCATTAGTAAAGTTGTATTATGTGAAGGAAAATTTTCATACACGTCTATGTAATGCTTGGCCTCTAGTCTTGGTAAACCCCTCCAATAAGGCTGCATTAGTGCGTGGCTTAGTAGCTCAGCAACTGGACTCCTTAACTTGCAAGACCGAAGATGATTACTGGTAAAGGCCAGGGCATCATCTAAAATATTATCCTCGTGCGTTCTGAGATGAGCAGCTTCATAAAGTGCAAGCATGCCCGGTACATCATTAACCAAACATTCTCCAAACTTACCTTCAGCATTCAGGAATTTCTTGAATATTTCTGCAAATATAATGGGAAAACGATAGATGGTCTAATGTTGTGACCAAAATATATATATATATATATATATAGAAACTATTCAATTTTGTGGTTTTCGTGATATGGGACAAGGAGAAAAATGTCAATTGCTTTGATGTTTCTATGATTTAAGGTTTGATAGTATAACCTTGTTGTTCTTTGACTCTTACCTGATGAAATTCTGAAACCTTCTTGTCTTAGAATTCGAAAACAGAGAGCAGCAGTGTAAATGTGGTCATTGCCCTCCCAATTCTGATGTTTCTCATGCATCTTTTGCAGAGCTTGACCAATTTCCTCTTCAAAATGATATGCTATGCCTAGTCGTTGAATCGCATCGATCAATTGCAGCTGTTGTGAAGGATTACTAGCAGTTGCATGAAGCTCTTTCCTGACTCTTTCCTTTAGCTGTTCAAGCTGCCCCTTCTTAGAAGCCCATGTTGCCTGCCAAAAACAAGTATATGCTCCCCTCGATAAAGTCAAGGTTTCTATAAATAGTGCGTAAAGCTGCTTGTCACCACAATAATAATCATTATTTATTTTGGCGACATTGGTAAAAGGGCTGCATAAAACATTCGTGAAATTTTCTTAGAAGTTCGAGTATGTTTGATGTATAATGGGGGTATGTTCGAGTATGTTTGCTAACTTTTGAATATGATTTTAGTACTATAGTTCTGGCTAAAATATAATACTACCTTGTCAGAATCAGGGGAATAGACGAGGAATTGATTTCCCCAGATATCGGGATGAAAATTGGCCACAGGACGATGAACATCACGAGGAAAATCACTTTGGATTGAAATGGAATTAGCCAAGTCAAGACCTTCAACTGCCATTGTTTTTGTTAATCGAAGACTTGAGGAAGCTAGCTCAGACTGGGGAACTGGAAGATAATTGAGCTGCTAGCTTTGAACGACGTTGTTGAAGATCGCATATTAATTTATAGCCACGACCATTTCTCAAATCAGAGATCTCTTCCGCACACTTATTTTTGAAATTGACAAGGGCTGTTTGGTTATGTGCTAAAGCCGGCCAGACATGCACAGCCACAGAAATTCAAGTAGGAACCATGCATTTGACAAATTGACGGCACCAGATGATTTTCTGATAGATGGATTCATAATTGTAAATGTGCATTTTGTCACTTCAATCGCTAAAGGGGAGTTTGTACTGTAAAATATACATTATACTCTATTTCTTTGATTACCTACCATTCAATTGAATACACTGTAATTATACTCCATCTTTGGGGGGGGGGGGGGGGGGTCTGTTCTGCGGGATTGGATTTATTTGGGGATATGGGAAAACTGATTTTGTCGTTTTGATGTCAGTGGATATCAATTCCGATAGAGGATTTGTGGTGAGCAGTCCACGAGGGGAAGAGTAGGTAATTGTTGTTTTCTTCTAATAGATGTCTATTTAAATATTTTGAACAATTTATTTCTTAAAGATCTAACTCAACTCCGGTAAAGGCGAAAGAACTCCTATCTGTTGGCGAATAATTGAAATAATTATTGCATCGATGATCAGTTGTTTGAACCACCGTCAGAATTATTTCCTTGGTTAGAGCTCATTTATTCTTGAATTAAGTTTAATTTGCTTTAGTTTAATTGTTTTTAATTTGCATTGATTGTTTATTTTTATTTTCAATTGTCCAAACTCTCTCGATTAATTTTCACTTGGAAAGAAATAAATTCTCCTCCTAATTCCTGCGGAGACGACCTCACTTAGTCATTATACTTGTTTACATCTTCGAGAGTAGTAATTTATTATTGCATATGCGCGACATCTATCAATTCTATTAACACCTCTTTTCTTTTCCAAAAGAGATTATTCACTAACGATTATGCTTTGAGTACCATTTTTTTTCCCTTACAATCAATTATGTGGAGGACAGCCTTGGGGGATTACAAGATTGGAATATTGAATTGACGTAACTTCGCATGAATTCTCCCACGTGATATTGTAAAATAACACGGTGCTCTTTGTTTCCCAACTCGAAATTAACTTTTCACCCTCTTTGTTTTTTTCAAATAAATTAGGGGCTGGCTCTCCCACCCCTTTTTTTTAAAAAAAAAAAAAAAAACTTTTCAAAAATTTTAGCTGCTCCAATAATGGTCCAACAATAGTAAATTACACCAACTCATTTGACAGAAATACAACCAGTAATATTCCAAGGAAACTAATTCAAATGGTTTGAAAACTAAGAAAATTGGAAGACGGATGGCTTACTTGAAGGGAAGAAATATATAACTGAAATCTATGCAGTCAAATGAAAACTCATACACAAGTAATGAAGAAACGGTGACAATTTTTCTCCAGTGGGAGGATAAATTTGGTACACTGTATTTACCCTCTGGGACCAAAAGACTGAAATCATCAAAGGGTAAAAATTTTAGTTGTATAATTATCGTTTCATAACTAACAAAGACAGGAATTTAGTTTATGCCAAATAGGCATGACACTTCAGGGGGTATTTTGTTTAATTTGTGAATATAGGTGAATTGAAAATTTTGTTTAATTTTAAGTATATTTACCCTTTTGTATACATAATTAAAAATAAAAAAAATTGGAATGGTTATTCTTCCTTTTTTTCACTTTAAGAGATCGAAAATCATAAAAATAAAGGAGTTTTCTCAAATTTCTTTTTTTCACACTTATCAATGCTAGGAAAAAAAAAAGAGATAGGAAAGAAGAAGACAAAAAATTAGATTTTGCAAAAAAACGAAATAAAGAAAAGTCTAACATTATCGTATTACTTTAATGTTGTCGGGATTAGAATTGGAATTTGGTGGTAAACAAAAAAATGAAATAATTTTAAAATAATACAAGTATTTAATTCTTTCTTATTTGTAATTTTTAAAAAAAGAATTGACCCCTCCCCCTCCCCCTCCCCTTCCCCCTCTCCATCTTTCTATTTTTTTTCAATATTAATAAGATTGCCAAGAAGAAAGAAATTAATATTTTGACTTTTTTTCTTGATACTAAAAAGGAGAAGAGTCACTCTAAATTTTTTATTATTTTTATTATGCAAAGAGGAGGGTATTTTCTTTTAAAATTTTTTAACTTGCTAAGTTGGTTTAATGGTAGGATAAATTGTCTAAAAAATAACTCTAGGGGGTAAATTGATAATGAGACTATATTTTATGGGGATAAAGTGATAATAATTTTAAGAATTAAACATGTCTTTTCACTTTAATTAACAAACTCCGTTAAGTTTAACCGTTAGTTTTTGGAGTAAAGTGACTAAAAGATAACGTTAAGGGAAAAATTGATAGTAGCATCAAATGTTAAGGGGTAAAGTGATAATAACCCTCTTGATAATTCTAGTTATTAAAGGCTGTGCTTAATCATTTGAAACATGGAATATTGCTATTGACAAGAACATATAAAGAAAAACACAAAGGCCAAACTGGGCTGCTCTAGAAATGCCTAACAAATCTGCTAATGCACTATCGCCTTCAATTAGGACTCTTAGAGCTTTTCTCGTTGTCAAGTTCAGAATTCAAATCTTGTGCTTGATAGTTAGAAACAAAAAAAAATGTGGGGAGAGGTGAGAGTGTTTAAAAAATAAAAATAATTGTACTATTGTCCTAATAAATATTGTATTTGCTAAAAATTTCTGTTATCACAATTTGCAAAATTTAAGACTGGCGTAACATTTTGATATCTCAAGAACAAAGTAAAATTTTTTGAAAATCCGATATTTACAAAGCACAATCTTAACCCTTTTCCCAACTTTTTTTTTCTTCTCTCGTCCAAGGGATTCATATGATGAATCTAGTTCGCATCAATTCTAAATCTGAGATCTTGGGTTACTCAACAGAATCCATCATTAAAGTCGAGGATAAGTGTAAATGTTGACGGAATTTATTTGTAGAGAAATAAAGGAAGCCTTCATTTGTGCAGGATAAAGAATTTTGACAAAATATAACTTATGGATTATTCAAAATGTCACGAGCTATGCTGCAGATTCATATTGGACAGGTCAAAACTTCAACCTACAATCATCCTTTGAGAGTTGAGACCAAAGGAGTTGCCTTTCTTTTATAGCTACGGTCTGTCAACGGGCCGGGTCTGGGTCAGAATTCATTATTTCGGACCCGGACTTGGCATGCTATCTTGGATCCAAATTCGATGGGTCTACCTGAAAAAAAAAATCTATCAAAGCTTATAATTTCTAACAAAAATGAGAAAAAAATATATTTGTAAACTAATTTCTAACTAATACAAAAAAAACCAAATAAGAAAAGAAATCAAATTGACCTTACTCAAATATATCACTCTAATCAAATTATATTGATAAATATATATATTTCAAATTATTAATCCATTTATATCCGGATCCGGGTCAGAATACTATATTCCGTATCCGACTCCTTTTTTTGTTTGACAAAACGGATCCGGGTCTAGATCTGGGTAACGGAATTAAATTCCTATCCGTATCCGCCATAATTTGACAGATCCGGTCGTCCGGATCTAGACCCGAACCGTTGACAGGCCTATAGCTACCCAACCATAAAACTGCTCCAGCCCAGAAGAAGAATCTAGGTCCACGAAATAATAGCGACCAAAGGGTGCCCTGCACACTTAGAAACAACAAGATTTATCTCTAACTTGGCCCTTTGAAGAGAAAATCCGGCTCACAAGCAATAAAATCAGAAGTTGAACTCTCCCGTTGCCTGAAGAAATAAGGGAAGATCCACCAAGATTTGTTGATGTTCAGTAAAGGTAAGAAACAAAAGGGTAAGAGATCTTAAGAATGTGATAAGATGGATATAACACATAGTGAACGTGATAATGTATATAGTTTTGTCAAGGATAGCAAAAAGATTGTCCTAATGCTATTGAAGTCAGGATCAAAATCTAAGTCTAATCAATTGAATGGGACTAACTTGTTATTTATTGTACCTAAAGATTTTAATTTAAAGACGCATGCGGAAAAACCGAAGATGTCAATACTATTGAAGAGATTCCTGTCTTGGCTGTGAAATCTTGTGTGATGTAAGAGACATGAATGCTTACCACCTATTGCTTGATAGACCGTGACAATATAATATGAATATAGCATGCAGTGGACGTGATAATGTTTATCGTTTTGTCAAGTGTAGCAAGAACATGGTCCCAATATCATTGAAGCGGGGTTCAAAATCTAAGTTTAATAAATTGAATGGGACTAATTTGTTACTTTGGCTTGGTGTCTCTTTATCTATGGCAATGTTGGACACATTTTGTAGTGGGATTGGTTCCGTTAAAGAAATCCATGGGAAAACGTAGTTAAATCTCTGAGTGGGTTCCATGTGGTCAATCACGTGTCTGCATCATTTCTGCAATGGCTCTTTTCAACTTTAACAAGTGTCCCGATTTTATTACTTGCAGCGCGGCAACAGCAACAGGCATCTTCTGATTTCGTTTTCCTTCTTGCATAAAACTCCAAGGTACTTATTTAACATCCCACACTCAGAAGTCGGACCTCCATATTGACGGCTATGGATCTGGGGAAGGAGACGGAAGACTAGCCTGGGAGGGAGGTGGACGGGGATGACTCAGATGGGTGGAAGGCCGAGGCGTAAGGGTACTGGCTCTTGTTCACTGCCTGATCATTCCTAAGATTATCAGATGATGCTTAGATCCCAACCAATCGACCTGAAACCGATTGATGGTCGTCCCACCCCACTTGCTGCCCCAGAAAACGGACGGCAGAAAGTCTGTAAAATTTGGTGGTGTTGTCGCAGAAGTCTCTTGGCCAAAAATTTGATGATTCCGAATTTCATACTTGAAGGGGATGCATTATCGATTATCCGGCTTCTTAGAGATAAAAGACGATGATTTTTCTGATAGAGGCCCTATAATTGATGATATCTATATGTCTTTGCTAGGCCAAAATTGCATTGATGTAAGTTGGTTTCCAAGAGAGGCAAACAAATTGGCGCATAATTTTAGTTTCTTTTGCAAAATCTGCCGATTGTTGTGACCCTTTATAGAATGTTCCTCCTGATTTTATTAAGCAAATCGTATAGCACGATTTCCAACCACTTCATTAATAAATATATATTCTATTTATAAAAAAAAAGGAAAAAATTAATTTTAGTATAAAAGTTCAGACTTCAAATTCACGAATTCCCAATACCTGATCTTACTATCATATTTTATTTATTGGTCTCAATCTTTATATCTCAACTAAACAGCCTTAATAAAAAAATATAAAATGTCATTTAAAAAATATGAATTAATATACCACATTCCAAAAAAGAAAATTGTACTATTCCCCTGATCTTAAAGGACAAGAGTTGGGGATAATTTCAGAAACCTCCCTTGAGGTTTCTAACAATTACAAACAATACCCTCTAATTTCAATAATTACATCTACACCCCTTATTTTCATGTTTCTAGTAACAGAAAAATCCACTCTGCTTATGTAAGCAAAAATATGCAATAAATATCCTAAAATGCCTCTATTATACTTAGGGGTGGCAATGGGGTGGGGGTGGATCCCTCATCCCCCGCCCCATTGCCTATTAATTCCCCCCATCCCCAGCCCCTGCCCTGCCCCCGCCCCACTTCCCCCGCGAGGTTAAAAAAATTTTATTATATAATTTATTATAATTAAATTTGAGCAAATAATCAAGTACTAAAATATCAACACATCATCAAATTATTATTCATTGTAATTTCACAATTGAAACTCATAAAAATAATTAAACAAAAGTATTTGAATACAATCTAATATGATAAAAAATATATAACTAAAATAATCAAGTTTTCACTTTTGATACAAATACAATCACTAAATTATTATTGTGTTTTTTTTTTTAAATTATTATTGTATTAAGTGTAGTTAGGAATTTAATATAAATGTATTAATAAATTTAGTATAAATAATTAATTTTAAAATTATTATTGTATTAAGTGTAGTTAGGAATTTAATATAAATGTATTCATAAATTTAGTATAAATAATTAATAATTTTTATTAATAAACATGTATAATTAGTAATATAATTGATAATATTATTATATATATAATTATGTACATATATATATATTTTGTTTCAAACGGGTAGCGGGGCGGGGGAATATACCCCCGTCCCCCGCCCCAGCCCCCGCCCCAATAATCCCCCGTGGGGCGGGTGACCGGCATTGCCACCCCTAATTATACTTTTTTTTTTAGGAATTTAATATAAATGTATTAATAAATTTAGTATAAATAATTAATAATTTTTATTAATAAACATATATAATTAGTAATATAATTGATAATATTATTATATATATAATTATGTACATATATATATATATTTTGTTTCAAACGGGTGGCGGGGCGGGCCCCGTCCCCCGCCCCAGCCCCCGCTCCAATAATCCCCCGTGGGGCGGGTGACCGGCATTGCCACCCCTAATTATACTTTTTTTTTTGGGTTGGTACAGTCGAACCAATCCTGACACCAATCTCTAATACCAATTGATTCCTATATTCAATCACCTCTGCCACTAGCTTTGGAGTTCCTCTTCTCTAATACCACTACCACATTCAATCACCACAACAGCATCAACCAAAACTCCTTTGACTTTCGCTGCCATTGCCACTATCCTTTAAACCCACATCAAGAACCAAGTACTCTACCAATGGATCCACCATTCTTTCATTCTTCACCATCCAATTAGTCCCAAAATAGATCATCCTTCACTAACACTCACAAAGCATAGGAACCATAACCAACAAATTACTCCAAAAAATAGAGAACTATTAGTAGTGCAATGTATCAGTGCACTAACCTAAATAGAAAATTAAAGAAATTAAACCTTTGAACGTCATCATGGAAGCAAGAATGAAGAGAATTATTAGCGACTACAACCTTCCACACTGACCATGGCCCTCAAATTCCCTACTTTATAATTCTCTTACCGGTGCCTGTTTTAAGCAATTTATAGTTATGATATATTAAACATGGCCTCTAATTTTGCATGAAATTCTTCTCTAGTTTCTTAGCAATAACACAAAAGCCACAAGTAATTGCAAAGGAACTTCAAAATCAAAACCAATATCTACAACTTAGTTGTCACTATCCGGGAACAGTGCGTATGTGTAAAGAATAAAAGAAGGACACAGCAATTGGTTCTAAATAATACAAGGGTTTACGGATTAGATGGAGGTAGAAATAATAGTGGCAATTGGTTGTTGGTCTATGAAGGAGAAGGGAAAAAAAATAGATGTCAAAACGGGGGAGCATGTCTTTGTAGTCATTAGGTAGCAGCATGTCTTTGTGATCCCAAATGGTAAATAGTTTGTTCTTAGGAGACAAACTACGTATTTAGATTGATATATCCAAATATATGTTAGTATGTTAACTCATCTACGTTTCGGTTAGTAAGTAAGAACTAAGGTTGAAAGAGAAATTTAGTTTTGAATACCTAAACAAACAAATATATATGTTAAGAAGAGAGAACATAACAAGGCAGAAAGCCTTTTTTTTTAAAAAAAAAATTGTCTTTACATAATAAAGTTTCTCCATGAAACAAATAAGGGTCATGTTATAATTCTATTAGTATATTCAGTGATTAAGTCTAATCAATAACAAGGTATTAAACTAAAATCATTTTGGGATACCCCAAGAAAACAAGATTAAGTAAAGCGCAATCAAGTAAATTTGTAACTATAAATTTCTTTATTTCTTTTTTGGCTCATACAAGATTATGTGCCTATTGACTTCAATAGGCTAGTCAAGATCTACTAATATAGAATACAATCCCATGTTTAACATAAGAAGACATGAAAGAAAAGAAAATCCTCAAAATGCAATTATGCAACCTATTAATCAAATAAATAACAACTTTGAACTTCACACATGTCCTGACCAACTCACAAAACTAACTACTACAAATAGGGGAAGGTCAATGCATTCCACTTTTATTCCAATAAAACTTCATCTTTTTCTTCCCCTCAAAAGAGATTATATGCTTAGAGTGCCATTAACGACTTCCTTAGGCACTACAACAAAAATGACCTTTCCTGACATGTTTATAAGGACACTTGCTGGTTTGTGTAATTATAGCACTCCTATCATGACACTTATTATCAACTCAATAATATATACTCTAAATTTTTTTTATTTTATCAGATACAAAAATAATAATGTGCTTTTAGACTACCTAACATGACACTTGAGAAAATGTGAGATGTATAAAAAAAAGAAACATACAAAACGGCATCGTTTGATTTTGGCGGAAGATTCATTTGCTGTAAAATACTCAAAATTTTCATTCTCCCGGCCAAAACACTTGGTTAAAACACTTGGTGAAAATTTTCATTTTCCGGCTCCACTATTTCCAGCCCCTCCTCCCCTTCTCTCTGTCTCTCTATTGTCAGATTCCGACTTAGTTGGTGGGAAAAATGGGTAGCAGCCAGGCAGCAGTTTCGTTCCTGACCAACATAGCCCGTGCCGCCTTTGGTTTGGGTATCGGCGCCACCATCCTAAACTCCTCCTTCTACATTGTCGACGGAGGGCAGCGGGCTGTCCTCTTCGACCAGTTCCGCGGTGTCATCGATGACACCATTGGAGAGGGTACTCACTTCCTCATCCCTTGGCTCCAGAAGCCCTTCATCTTTGACATCCGTACCCTTCTCCACACTTTCTCCTCCATCTCCGGCACCAAGGATCTGTAGATGGTCAACCTCACTCTCCGGGTCCTCTCCTGACCCGAGGTCTCCCGCCCCCTATTTTTTGAGTACGTTTAACAACTGATTTGGAAAATACTAAATGCATAGCAGAGATGACATCAATTGCTATATATCGAGCTTATAATCACCTATCATCAGTTGAGGTAGATTGGTGGAAGTTAACAATTGGAAAATATTCCAATGGGAGTGTACCTTTATATCATACTTCATTTGGCACACGCAATCATGAGTGAATTAGAAACTGATCATATCATCCGAGTTACTCATTTAAACTACGTAATTGATTAATCCAACTCTCAAATTCTTCATTTTCTCCTCTTTTTTTTAGGATTTAGGGGCATCAATTCAAGCACCACTTTCGTTTTTGGGTTGAATCCAGACAATACTTGTATGTGTGAATGTCATAATGTCTCTTTCTTTGTTTTTCCATGTTTTTTCTTTTTTTCGTTCTATAGAATATAGCTTATCAAACATTAACTCCAAGAAATTTTTTTTGAGGCAATTCATCGAACACTAAAAGCATAAGTGTAACTAACTGGTCCAAGTAGTCCACCGTCCTTTTGTGCATTAGCTTTATTCATCTCGGTTGTCTACTTGTGGAATGTGACTATTTTGTTATGGATTTGTTGTCCATAACTTGTTCGATAAAATGTCAAGTAGAAAGCAAACCTTTGGTGAGGTGCATAAAATGTTATGATTTCTTAGTAAATATCATCATAAATTGTTGTCTGGGTGTTATTGTTGCAGTATTCTAAATCATAATAATCTCAATGGAGAAATTTCTAATCAACTAACCAGTTGTTTAAGCCTTGCCACATTGTGAGTCCATCCTACCTTTGTTTTCTTTCATTTGAAGCATATGCAGTTATTGATAAATCTCTTCCACATGAATGTTTCTTATAACAATTTTGTTGGGGTTATCCCCGTAGGCAGAAACTTCTCAAGGTTTCCACCTGACAAGTATGTGGCAAGTTGGGCTTCATATAGGTGATGTCTACTTCTTTGCTTACCAAGAAGGAATATAGGTGATCTTTTGACATTTATTCCTTTTTCTTCCCTTTTCAGTTTCATTGGAAATCCACTGTTAAGAGGGAACTGGCTAGGTTCAGTAAGCAGTCTTGGTACTTCAAAATTCAAAGGTATGTTCCACGGTTTTAAAGCCAATTCAGAGTAACTTTTCTGCAGTGAAAAAGATGCCAGAGACAAGGTACTCTGGTTGTAATATTGGTGTTTTTGAGGTGCAGCAATATTCTCCAGGACTGCTGTGGTTTGCTTAATACTAGGCTTCATGACGCTACTGTCCATAGCCACCTTGGAACTAGGAAAACTCTTCTTGCAAAAGCTATAGCTGGTGAAGCAGGTCTTCCATTTTTTGCAGCTAATGGGAATGACTTTTTGGAGGCAAAAGATGTCCTGTTTCTATTTTTTTTCTCTGGTGCTTGACAGCGTTTTAACTTTCTTTATGAATTTGATTACTGGATTTATATAAGTATTTTGTACTATATGCATTGGAAGTTTGGCAATATTCGTTAGCCCAATGTCTGTTATAAATTTGGGATCTAGGGGTGGGCGGTGTGGGAGATGAGGAATTAAACATAACATTTATCTTGGATATGTCAGGTTTCCATTTAGCTGCAAAGTTAATATCCTGTGAAATTTGTTCTCAGTTATGTTTATTCTTGGTATATGCTACAGGCTAATTATGAATCGAATGCTCGGCTTATAATTAGTCATAGCATAGCTGTATGTCATATAAACATCAAACAAACTATGGATTGCTAGTTTACATTTTTTATTGTGAAGGGAAAATTGACTCTAGATGGATAACGAAAATACGTTGTAGTTAGAATTTTGCAAGTATGTAAGAAAGAAGGTGATTAACTCTAGTAAGCTAGTAAAAACAGAGACTTTGGCTGGGATAAAGGTGGGTGCTAGATGAGTAGATGTTCGAAATATATACTGACTCACAACCTCAAAACAAGATTTTTTATTGACCTCTTTGAGTGATGTTATTGGCTGCGGCTGGCTTAATTTCGTCCATCTCTTCACCACTCCCTTCTTTTTTCTCTGTATGTATCTTTCCTTTAGCTGCTCTAATGACCTTAATTGTAAAGGTGGTTCACGTAGTTCGGATTCAGCAATCTAATTGATTGTACTATGAGGAATAATTCTATACCGCATTTCTTAAACCTTTTATGCAGCCATCTCAGTTATATAATGATCGTATGTCTGATTTTTAGAACATCTGGACTGACTATTGTCAATGTTGTCAATTTGCATTCTAAATGAGGTGATCTCTTGAAGGGAAGTACTAGATTTTAGGCCACCAGAATGAAGCTTGAAAAAATGTAGAATCATAGTAGGCATCAGGATTCTTTGTTATTTGATTGTTGCCTATGAACATTTTGTGTGGGGCGTCCATCAGTTAATGTGGATACAAATTTTAGGAGAGTCTCTCTTAGACCTTTTATTGTTTCCCCATAACCAAAATCTTTTTTAAAAAGCCCCTTTTTTATAACAATATTTAAATATTTTTATTTTATTACATAAACCCTTTTACGTTTATCGTTTAAATATTGAGTTGGTCATACCACCACTTTCTTGGATTACCGAGCTCAGAAAAAGAAAGTATAAGAGAATACTCTGATTATGTTAATTGCCAATGTTCACAATTGAGAGGTACATTATTTGTCCAATAGCCATTATCGATTTGAATTGACTTCCACAACATTAAAGATATCGGCTATTCTGTCTTATGTTATGATACTTGAATAGCTGGGAACTAAATCTTAGACAACCTACTGTAGGTGGTAGCATCTGAAGTAGGTGGAATTACTCAAGGCATGGGGGCATACAAGGTACAAGTACCTTTTGATGGCAAGCCACAGACTTGTGTTTTCCTTGACACCCCTGGACATGAGGTAATTAATGATGTAGCACTGGTTCTAACTTTTAACTGCTTATTCATGCAAGTGTTTTTTTTTCTTTTTTTAAAATTTTTATGTCAAATGCTCTTCTTGGAGATTTTGCAGACATATCTTAAAAGGCCTTTGTCAAGATGAATTATCTAACATAACTGTAAAAATGGTTGGATAGGGATTTCGAGCAATGAGA
This sequence comes from Coffea eugenioides, assembly GCF_003713205.1. Classification (NCBI taxonomy): domain Eukaryota; kingdom Viridiplantae; phylum Streptophyta; class Magnoliopsida; order Gentianales; family Rubiaceae; genus Coffea; species Coffea eugenioides. The sequence goes on from NC_040038.1 coordinate 40,788,824, forward strand.
GCTCGTGGAGCCAGAGTAATAGACATTGCTGTTATTGTAGTTGCTACTGATGATGGAATTCGACCTCAAACAGAAGAGGCCATTGCTCATGCCAAAGCAGCTGGAGTGCGAATTGTTATTGCTATAGACAAAGTGCGCTTGCATTCCACTGTGTGTTGGCTTGTATATCATTTAGTTTCATTTGCATTCTGCTTTTGATGTATGAAACATGATGACAAATCTCCTCTTGCTTATGGGAATTGGCATTTTCAGTTCTCATAATCACAGTACTGCTAAAGTTTGATGTTTTTAGATTTTTGCATCATAGCATATATAGTATCTTATATGCATTCTGTTCTTTGGGATAATTTTAAAAGTCCTTTGGGTTTCTGATTGACGGAATGTATAGCAGAGAGCATTACCTGCAGGTTGCTTCTATCTCAAAAAAAAGAAAAACTCCTGACAATTAAAAGTGTCAGCATAGAATTCGATATTCTAATGTTGTACTATACCTATCCTGACACTTTCAATTATCAAGAAAAGGGATTTTTGTTGGCAGATAGGATGTTATAACAGCATAGTTTTCCTGACATGTTGAATAGTATGAGTCTATCCCCACATTGGAAGGGACAACACTCGCCCTAGGTGTGAGGATAGATAAAGTGTCAGGTTAGATTATCTATACTGACACTTTTAAATGCCGTTAAAGGCCATTTTTGTTGTAGTGAGGATCAATTATCGTTTCGTCGCGGTCTCGTCTCGAACTAGGCCGAGACGGTGATGACTCGGCCGAGTCTTCGAATCATGGTCCCAATATACTACTTGTCATAGGGTCTTCCAGTGAACAACAACTGGAGCATCATTTTGATGTTCAGTTGGGGCAAAGGAGTTATGTCTTTCAGAGATGATAATACTTAGATCACAGAAAATGGGACCAATGGCTCTTTTGCATATATGATATTGTGATGAATAAAGAGTTACTGATGAAATCAAGTTGACTTGAAACCACGTATGAATAAAGAGTAACTAATGAAGCATCGATACAACTCGAGCACAAGCTGTGCTCAAATGAAGTATCAAAATTTTCATCTACAATTATGTAGGTTTGCCAAAAAGGATTATCAAATGCAACTGGAGAAATAGGAATGAAGTATCAATAGAAAGTTTTCATCAGCTTTGACTAAGAAATAGGATTATCACTTGTTAAATAGAAAGTTTATCAAACTCAATAAAAAGGATTATCAATTAATCCTGCAGAACCTGTTACAGTAAAGCTTTCGCTAGAGGAAGGGCTTGAACCTTCGACCTTGTGGTTAACAGCCTCACGCTCTAACCAACTGAGCTACTCCGGCAGGGGCATCACTTGGGAAATTAAAACTTATATGAATCTGACCTGTGGTTGTTGGCCGGTCCGTTTTCGAGGATGGAGGGTTATAAGAAGCTTAATTTGGTTGTTTTGATGTAAGTGGATAGCGGATTTTTGGTGAGCGGAATAATTGAACATAGTACAATATCACTACCGACAAGACCAAAACCACGACTATGAAACCTTGAACCAAGTTCTTTAATTCGTGGGGCTAAATCCTCAAAATATTGTCAATTGCTAAAAAAATCAACCAAATGCGGGTTTGCAAAAGCATAGCACCAAACTAACGGGCTCTAAATTTTTTTTTTTAAAGCTTAACGCAATTGGCCCACAAATTTTTTTTTTAAGAACCTGTCAAGCCGTTGTGCCATGGTAGCGCGATGATTGACAAGATTTTCCTTTTTTTTTCTTAAGAAACATTGTGTATAGAAATTCGTGAAATAAGAATTAGGGTCGGTAAAATCATTTTAACATGTTAAGGGCAAAGCAATTGTTAGGGTCGTGAATATGTTAAGGACAAAGATAAAGGCAAACAACAAACGAGGCGTTGATATTGTTCTTTTTTCAACAATGTTTTAAACTTCATCCATCTTGACATTGATTTTTGTGTTTAATCCAGTCGCTTTATGATTGAACAACATTAAATATTTTCAAAATTGAAAAGTACACGGTATTTTATGAAACCTTACAATACCAGAGAAGGGTACATTAATTTAATAGATAAAAAGGCATAAGTAACTCTATGATCAATTTGATTTTTTTAATCGTTAAATATGAGTATCGTATATCAAATAATGACCTATAAGAGCACATTTACTCTCTGTGCATTTTATAGAAACATTCTTTATTTCTACAAAGATACTATTAATTTTTTAACACAATTACATTTTATATAAATTTCTAAATATAAAAAATTGCAATTCAAGTAGTAATTTTTCTACTTCTATACAATTATAGTTGGTTTTGTAAACCCTAAACCCTAATTTGTAAATTGTAAACCCTAAACCATAAACCCTAATTTGATACAACTAAGTGATAGAAGACTATATGAACAAAGTTAATATTAACAAACCGTCACTTTGCTAATTTGTAAATCGTACAAATATTTATAATGTGTAAACCCTAAACACTTCTACGCTTGATAAAATGGTTTTACCGACCCTAATTCTTATTTTATAAATTTCTATACACAATTTTTCTCAAGAAAAACAAAAAAAAATGCGTACACGACGGGACAGACAAGCACGAAAAATCCTGTTAGCCGTCGTGCCATGGTGGCGCGATGGCTTGACAAGTTCTTAAAAAAAATTTTGTGGGGCCATCACGCCATGTAGCTTTTTTTTTTTGTGAAAATCTAGAGCCCATGGTGCGACGGGCATAGTTTGATGACTCGCATTTGGTTGATTTTTTCAGAAATTGACAATATTTTGAGGATTTAGCCTACCTAATTGACAATTTTTTTTTGTTATAGATCTAGCACGACTCTTGTAAACTACAACTCATGTATTTGAAGGCCTTTCTCAAATCTTAAAAATCAAAGAGGCAATCTTTTGTGATTGGTGATGATGGGTGAGCACCGTTGCATGTTGGCAATGAATCATTTTCTTGTAGTTCAAGCAGAGTTTGATTTACACTTCAAATTGAGGTTCCGGTGAAACATTGGGGAAGATTTGTCATAGAGGTCACATGAGATTAAGGTCTCTCAATTTCTAAAAGTTGAAATACAAGCATATACCTATTGAAAATTGAACCCACTTGTTGTAGTTCTCAAGTCCAAGCTACTCTAGCGTTTGTTAACAGAAAAATTAGGAGAATTGACGGTCATGAATTAAGTGATTCCATTTCAGTCCAAAATAATTTCCCTCGTGACATTCATCATACTTTGGTAAATTTTCATCCCATTATATGGGGAATCAATTCCTAGTCTAATCCCCGGATTCCGACATGTAATAATTTAGCCAAAATTAATACACAATGAACACTTGTTTTTATTATTTTAATTTTTTTCTCGAATGAGGAGGCAAGAAATCGTTTTCTAGTCTACTCTCCTGATTCCCAAAGTATGTTTGGCAAGACTAGCTACAAATGAACCATTGTCATCCCATACAACCACCCCAACGCCCAAAGAACCACAACAGTACTGAGTTATTCTACTCATCAAACAACACAACATTGTCAGTTAGAAAAAATGGTTTGCCATCCCAATACTAAGAAAACATGCGTGCCACAAATAAAGATCTTTGTCTATCAATCCTTTGTTTTGATGATCAATCAGTTAAAATGATGATTTGAACTAATATAGTACAGATAAAAGGTAGTAAAGGGGCATAGACACATCAATTAGGGGTGTATGGATATTATTGCCCTCACAAATAATACTAGCTTCATTATATCCTTCAAAGGGTATTCATTAACCATATAGACTAAGGATGAATGCCCGGGATCCACGTCGGATGTGGTCGTCCTCCGCGTGGTGAGATGGGATAGGCTTGATGGTGACGTGGCGCGAATTGATTGGTTGCCAAGTGTGCTCGTTGCACCTGATCTTTCCTTCGGCCACGGTCTTGCTTCTGTCTCTTTCCTTGGCAGTGTTTAACTCTACTGTGATTTTCTGCAGGCGGTTGGTTGAGGTCGTCAGCAACCTCTCTCAGTTTTAGCTTCCTCTACATCCTGAAGCTGCTCCCGCTCACACATTACTGTTTACTTTCCGCCCTTGCAGGTCTTCCCACTTGGAAACCCCGTCTTTCCTTGATACTATTTCTGTACTGCGGTTTTTTGCAGCCGTTTGGTTGAGGTCGTCAGCACCCTCTCTGCCCGCTCATCAGGCTCCTCTCTACCGGCTCCATCCTGCCACAAATTGATGCTCCTCTCTATCGACTCCTCTCTACGTTCTTTTCCTTCCTTCCTCCGCCACAAATTGATGTTCTACAAAATTTATCTTCCCCACACCTCATTTTTCCTCTCACCTCTTCTTCCTCCGTCTTTTCTTCTCCTTCTTTTTGCTACTATTTTGCTTTCTCCACGCTTCTTTTCCCCTCTTTCTCCACACCCTGCAGCTACTTCCGCTCAGAAATTACTGTGTCTTTCAATCCCTTACACGTCTTCTCCACCTGCTCTCTCCTCTTGCCTTCTGGACGATTAGGTGGTTGCCATCATGAACCATGTTGTTTCTTCTCATTACTTCTCCCCACAAAATCTGAAATTTGCTCTTTTGTTCCTGTTTTGCTGTTGTTGCTGCTCCTCATCGTTGCCCATTCCACTGCGCCAGGTGACCTCCCCTGCTCTTTTATTGATCTATTTTTATCTCCTTTGTACGTTTCCCCACCTTTCCTCCTCTGCGCCGCCCTCTGCTCGTTGGCTTCTGGTTTGCATTTTCTTTTCCCACCGACTGTTGTCCATTACAGCTCCAACCAATTAAATCCTCTTGGTTAGAAATAGTTCACCTCCGCTTTTCTTTGCACAGGCACCCCCCTCCCCTCTGAATTTTTGCTAAACCAAGCTGTATTTCCCTTTTGTTTCTCTTTTTTTTTTCCAGTTGCCTTTTATATGCTGCTCTTACACTCTTTCTTGCTTTCTTTTCCCATAATTTATTTATTGTTACTTGTGCCTTTGTACAGCTACTTCTCATTCTATCATAAGGTTTCTTTTCGACATCTTTTTTACTTTCGATTCGTTTTACTTATGTAGACCTGTTTCAGCTGCGTCCTCTAGCTTGTTCTTCTGTTATCCTCTGTTTATTACTTCAGGTATTTTCTCTTCTGCTTACTTTCACATCAAGCTAGTGTATTTTTTTCTATTCTTGTTGTTATTGTTATCGCTTGCTTCTCCATTTCCTTCCCCCCTTTTTACTGCTTGAGTTGTGCCATTGGATTACATGCTATGTTTTCTTCCCTTTTATACGCTTAACTTGAACTGTGTATTCTTGTGCTCCCTTCTGTTCGCCTTTTTACTGTCTTCTACGTGTTTTCTTACAAAGAAATTTTTTCGTGCTTTCTATTTTGATACCTTTCCAATGCACATTATCTAAGGATGGATAAAAATGCTAAGAGGCGTAAAAGGTATGTGAAAATTTCACATAGTCAGAAAGCTGACCTCCTTCGTCGCCGGTGAGAACACAACACTGCAAAAAGGAGAGGCACCACTGTGCCTTCTTCTGTTGAAGCAGTTCGATTTCAGAGGCCTAGCCAAAATAGCCGAGAGTATTTGTCTAGGACTCCATTAGGTTATACTCAAACTGGTGTTCTTTTGGTTGATGATGTGGATAGTTCCCTGCCGAGTTCGGTCTCTTTAAATGATAACAAGAATGATTTGCTGATTAATCAGTTAGAATATGTTACTTCAGATTCTTGTGTTACATCAACTTGTGTTCCATCGCTACTTTTTCAAGGTATAATTATAATTTGCATGCCCCTCATTTTTATATTCCCCAGCTTTTTCCCTGCCTCCTTCTATGTCATCTGTTTATATTTACTTTCTGTTAGTGGCCTATTAAGAACTCATTTCTTTTGCCTCCTGTTTTGGCTTATCAGACTTTTCTTGTATGGAATACAAATGCGTGTGCATTTCTACTCCATACCAGCCGCCCATTTGTACTCCGTACCAGCTATTTTATTCGGGTTTCTTAGTGATGCCTAGTTTGACTGTTTTCTTTATGTCCTTTGACAATTTTTCTGCTATTCACTTTCAGCAGAAACCTTTTATATTCTCAGCTATCAAAATAATGGATTTGGTATTTGTACTGGTGTCCACCATGTTTTATTCTGTATCACGCTGAATTCAAGCTTGTCAGTTTTAAGAAAAGATCCTAGCTGTTCAGTGTTACAAAGAAACCACCTACCTACTTCTGTTTATAATCATGCCCATTAGCCATATCTGTATACTTCTGTCATAATGTTCAGATCTTTCCAGGAAGCAATCTTCAGCATCCGCCTTCCGGATTAGCTCATCTAGAAAGTATTCCGACTCATTCTATTATTCTTCCTGTTGCTCCAAATTGTGAACATTGTGGTGCTAAATGCTTTCCTTCAGAACCTCTTTCTTTTTGTTGCTTTGAGGGTGAAATCTCTGGTGTTGCTCCTGCTATGCCTTATGCTCTTAAACGCCTATTCATTGGTAATGATGAGGAATGTGAGCACTTTAGGAAGAACTCCCGTACATATAATAATAATGTAGCATTCAAGTCTTATGGTGCTAGATATGATCGTGAATTGACAAAAAAAAAATAGAAGGGGTTTATACGTTTCGGGTCCAAGGCCAAGTGTATCACTTCTTGGATGATCTAATCTCTCCGTCTGATAAATCATCAGGAGCTCGCAAATAGAGTTTAGAATTCTGATAGGCTTTGGCCGACCACTCTCAAGCTGCTGGTGACAATCCTGCAAAAAAATCCTTATACCAGATTTTTTAAAGATCTTAGGGATGTTCCAGCCCTTGAAAGCCATACTATAGTTCTTAAGTGTTATTTTGGTCTAGATCAGCGTGTCTTTAATCTTCCTATTGCCTCTCAAGTGGCCGCTATATAGACCGAGATAAATGATGAGTTAGTTGAGAAGAGCTCCCACATTTAGGTTTATTGCCATTCAAACGCAAGTTATAGGGTCCAATCATAATATGCATGTTACGATCCGCTTCAATATCCTCTTTTGTTCCCTAGAGATGAATCTGGTTGGCATCATGGGATCAAGAGGGTATACTCAAAAAGGAAAAAACTATATACTTATGACCCGGATGTTCATGTTGATTTCTCTTCTGCCCAGAATCCTTCAGACTTATTCAGTATTGAAGATATAGGCATGTCTATTTCTTATATTTATACATTATTTCTGTTGAGGAGAAGATATCTTGATGCAATGATCTTAGTTCAGAAGTATGACAAACCTGACATGTTCCTTACCATGACTTGCAATCTGATGTGGAAAGAAATTCAGCAGAATCTTCAGTACCATGAAAAATCACAGGATAGGCTTGATTTGCTGGCTAGAGTTGTTAGTGCTAAGTTTGAAATGTTAAAGGTCAAGCTTCTTAAGAAACAGATTTTCGGAGAGGTTGCAGCCTGTATCTATGTTATTGAATTCTAAAAACGAGGCTTTCCACATGCTCATTTGCTATTTATTCTTAAATCAGGCAACAAACTATTGAATCCCGAATCATACAACAGAATTGTTTCTACCTAAATACCGGACCCTGAGAAGGATAGGCATTTATATTTCCTTATCATTAAGCATATGATTCATGGACCGTGTGATGACAAGGATAAGCAGAGCTCCTGCATGAGAGACGGTAGATGCAGAAATCATTATCCTAAGAATTTTGCACCTTATACAGTTCATAGCGAGGACACCTATGCATGTTATAAAAGAAGAGAGGCAACCCTAGGGGAAGACCCTCCTAGAACCTCCCAACCTTGTAATTATCAGAGTTGGATCTTTTCTCCCAACAGAAATTGAACTCGATTGTTCTCATGAACTCAAGACCTCTGACACACAAAGGTAATCAGCAACCTTAAGCAAATAAGGATGGATGAAGCGACACCACGATTAGGGAACAAGCTAATCGATAAAGTCAGATTTGAATCCTAAGCCATGAACTCAAGAATTCAGGAGTAAGTTCGATTAAGAACTTGAAGGAAAATTCCTCACGATTTCTGGTTGTAATAAATCTCCCCTTTACTCTTACAAGAGGTGCCTTTTTATAGGCTAAAATTAGGGCAAAATCCGGCCCACATAAACCTGGAAGAGATTCGGTCCGCATAAAAGAGCTTAAAGAGCTAGCTCTTTAAGGCTTTCCGATAAGGCCCGATAAGTAATAAAATACTCAACGCCTAACAACTACTAAACTAGACAGTCTTAAAACAACTACCAACTAAGCTAACAAGTATGAGATCATTCCTTCACTTCAAACGTACAAGTGAACAAAGTAACTTCATGGTCCATCAAATCTTCAAACCTAGCTTGCTCCTTGCTTGTATGGTGAATGATCAAGGCTCGTAAAGCTTCCTTCACCTTCTTGGATCTTGATCTTGTCATCGGACCGCCAATGTGGACCAAAGGATCCTTGACCCAAGGTTGAAGTTAATTATTGCACATCCGTATCCGCATCATTCCCTCTTTCCTCGAAAAGATTCGTCCTCGAATCTTCAAAGTCTCCTCTTGAAAGTGAGTTGTCCACAAATCGATGGTGCGCTTAAAGGACAGCAGTGTTGGAAGTAGACGAATGACTACGAGCCATGTTGCATGTCGTTTGGTCAGCTTCGGGAAGCGCTCAAACAAGGACATGCGCCAAGGTAGGAAAGAGCTTGTGTAAGGCGTGTGAAAATCCCAAGTGGCAATCCAAAACTCTCTAATTAGTCTTTGGTCATGGATCTTCACATTGACAGCTTGATTGTGCAAAGGTGTAAAATCCAGCACTAGTTGACATTGATTTGAATCATCTTGCTTGGATAAAATGGGAGTAACTTGTTGCATGGATGAGGCACTAAACAACTTGTGAAGGACAGCTTTGGGATCTTGCGTGACACACAATTTCTCATCTTCCAACATATAAGGTAGCAAACAATTGAATTTCACTTCATGAGGGTTACTCGAACTAGCACAAGTTGAAGTTGACAAATTGAGCACTTGGCCACCAGCTTTTAGTTGTGTGACTAAGCATGAAAGATCACCACCTTTAGTTGGAATAAGCACGAAATCAGGTTGTAAGTCTTTAATCAAAACTGAAAAATTTTGGACAGCTTTACAACCTACAAAAACAAAATAACCTTCAACTTGAAACAAATTAGAAATCGGGTAAAGAAGTAATGGTACATTATCAACTAAATGGTAAGAAGGTATAGAACAAGTTTTAAATGTGAATACTCCCTTTGCCACTTCATTATTCCTTCCACCAATTGATTCAACTTGAGGAGGCATTGCTAGCCTTTTACACTTTCCTTCAAAATCTGCATCAGAAATACAAGTGTTAGGATGGAAATTATACTCAAAAGAAGGTAAAGATGAAGAATGAACCATAGGTAGTAAATGAGAGTCAAAGTTTGGAATTCTCCCTTCATGGTTGGTTTGAATTGATTCCCCTTTGGTATGGACAGATTTGAATTGAAATTGTTCCATGAGGTGATCCCAAATAGATTTAATTCCTAAAAGACAAACTCCATGGAAACTAGTGAATTGTACAAGTGACTTTGGAATGGAGCATGGCATGACTAACTTCACTTGACTTTGCTTAATCTGCACAAATGAAGAAACACTAAATAAAGCAAAGGTAAGTTCGTTAGAAAAACAATAAGCCCTCACATTTTTGCTCAAAATCGTCTCACTTTCTCTCTTTTCTTCCTTTTTACCACTCATCTCATCAGATTTTTCCATCTCTTTATCTAGTTTAACGCCCTCGATTGTTTTCTCATCATCAACCTCCTCAACAAATGGTTCAATAGGATGAGATACTCCTTTGTTGGGAATAGGGTCAGCTATCTCCTTCTTAGAAAACTCACTTTGATAGCATCCATTTGACTCCATTTGTTTTTGGTGTAGAAGACGTTGATATGTCTCCCAAAATGACTCCGCATGAGGTGGTTCAACTCTAGGTTTAGTCCTAGAAAATGTTGAATGAACCTTCTTGTCATCTCTTGTATAAACTGGCTTTAAAGAGGTAGATTGCATGGAACCCATTCTCTTGAGAGATTCGTTCTCTCGTTGGAGCCGATTGTACAAGTCCGCAGTATAATGGGAGGGTACAAATCGTTTCCTCATCACTTGCTTCATTTCAGTCCAAGTGTCAATTGGTTGTTCCCTATTTCTCCTCCTTGTGGCACATACTTGCCCCCACCAAATAGATGCATAATCTTGAAATTCAATAGCTGCAAGTTTCACCTTTTTCTCTTCAGAGTAGTTGTGGACTTCAAACACTTGCTCAACTCGTCTAACCCAATCCAAGTAAGCTTCAGGATCATTTTTCCCATGAAAGGTAGGCATCTTGGTCTTGATCGAACCAAGATTGTCATCGGTTCTCCTGGGTCGGCCTCGACCTTCCCTCGCTCCCTCTTGGCTTCTCCTTGATCGAAATGAGGTGTGAGAATGATACCCCTCATCATCCGCATCATGATCAGCACTCTGAACACTCGAAACCCTATGGTGGGTATCTCCGGCACCTCGCATCTCAATGGCAGCCAACCTGTCGGATATTTGTGCCATCGCAAATTCATGTTTCTCCATCGCAAATTCATGTCTCTCCGCTTGTTTTTGAAGAGTTTGGAGCACCAGTTTGAGTGACACGTCGGTCTCAGACGGCTCAGGCATGTTCCCCTCTTGAGACATATTGTCTAACCTGCAAAACAAGTGTATCCTAGTCTACCTTGCAAGCACTCGTGTATCACTCAAGGAAACACACTCACTCTCAATTTTCCTTCTCGAAGTTCTTAAAACAACTCAAACTCTCAAAAATTCCAGAATTAATGACTCTATAAGCAAGTAACAAGACACCAAGCAGAATTTTGCAAATCTTAGAAAAAACTCTACCCGAAGCTGAAACTTTTTTTTTCTCTTTGAGCTGTTGCTTTGCTGAATTTCTGGTCAGTATTTTGGAGTATAAATGGTGCTTTTGGGGTGCTCAAATAATGTACGAACCAGTCCTCAAATTTCAGTCAAATCGGATTGCAAAACTAGCTCAACCGATTTTAGAAACTCAAGAACTCCCAAGGCGGTTTGGGCTAAGGTGTTTGGTTTGGTTTTGAAAACGGAATTGGGTGTGTTTGGGGCTGGTGAGGTCGTTTGGGGTCTTTGGAATTCAATCAAGATTGGAACTCAAGAGTTGGAAACCAATCAAGATTAGGAAACTCAAGTTTTGGGAAATCAACCAAGATTTGGAGATTAACCAAGATTTGGGAACCCACCAAGAATTGGAAACTCACGATTTTTTTGGAAACTTGATTTCCTTTGTATGAGAGCCAATTCCTTCTCTTCTTCCTTTTTTTTTTCTTTTTTTTTCCGGCTCTTCAAGGAACACAAATTCAGATCACACCAACAAGTTCAAGAAAACGGATGAAAGGTTATGCCAATTCCAAGAAATCCCTAGTTCTTGGTTTATTGTTCAAGAATTTTCAAAATAAGACTTGGTGGTCCAAGAACTTCAAGAATTTGTTCAAGAAGCTCAAGAACTTCCCCAAATTGCGTTGTGGTATTTAGGGTTTGCAAGAACAACAACCAATTCTCAAGAAATAGGCAAAACAGAATTTCAGCAATACTCAAAAGAAAATTCCAGCAATACTCTAGCAACTTGAATACTAAAACAAGATAAGATACGTGACTCTTTTTTTTTTCTTTTTTTGTCTTTAAACCCTAACAACCCAAACACAAATATAACAAACCCAAGAACTTGGACAGAAAACACAAAAAGACAACACCCAAACAGTTTTTTTTTTGACTCGGATGAACAGTAACGTGAACAGTACGCTACAGTATGATGAACAGTATTTCGGAATAGTAACGATGAACAGTAATCGCTACAGTTTTTTTTTTTTGACAAAAAGACAACTAACAAGATATGAACAACTTCAATTAAAAGAGAATTAACCTGATGCTCTGATTACCAACTGATATAGGCAACCCTAGGGGAAGACCCTCCTAGAACCTCCCAACCTTGTAATTATCAGAGTTGGATCTTTTCTCCCAACAGAAATTGAACTCGATTGTTCTCATGAACTCAAGACCTCTGACACACAAAGGTAATCAGCAACCTTAAGCAAATAAGGATGGATGAAGCGACACCACGATTAGGGAACAAGCTAATCGATAAAGTCAGATTTGAATCCTAAGCCATGAACTCAAGAATTCAGGAGTAAGTTCGATTAAGAACTTGAAGGAAAATTCCTCACGATTTCTGGTTGTAATAATCTCCCCTTTACTCTTACAAGAGGTGCCTTTTTATAGGCTAAAATTAGGGCAAAATCCGGCCCACATAAACCTGGAAGAGATTCGGTCCGCATAAAAGAGCTTAAAGAGCTAGCTCTTTAAGGCTTTCCGATAAGGCCCGATAAGTAATAAAATACTCAACGCCTAACAACTACTAAACTAGACAGTCTTAAAACAACTACCAACTAAGCTAACAAGTATGAGATCATTCCTTCACTTCAAACGTACAAGTGAACAAAGTAACTTCATGGTCCATCAAATCTTCAAACCTAGCTTGCTCCTTGCTTGTATGGTGAATGATCAAGGCTCGTAAAGCTTCCTTCACCTTCTTGGATCTTGATCTTGTCATCGGACCGCCAATGTGGACCAAAGGATCCTTGACCCAAGGTTGAAGTTAATTATTGCACATCCGTATCCGCATCATGATGGCCGAAAAATAAAGGTGCGCAAGCATGAGCTCGACAACAGATGGGTTATACCTTCAGCCCACACTTATTAGCTTTATTTGATTACCACATGAATGTTGAAATCTGCTCCATTGTTAAGCTTGTTAAGTACCTTTATAAATATATTTTTAAAGGTCATGATCTTATCAGCTTTAATCTTCTTGATCAAGAATCTGTTGGTAACATTGATGAAATTAATCGCTTCCAACAAGGACGTTGGGTTTCACCTCCTGAAACTTTGTGACACATATATGAATTTCGCCTAACAGAAATAAATCCAGCAGTTTATACCCTGCAGGTTCATCTTCTTGACCAGCAATTTGTTTCTTTTGATAAAAGTTCATATTTGTGGTATCTTTTGAGGAAAATTGATTTTTCAAAGATTATGCTGACTGAGTTTTTCAAAATGAACAAAATAAATGCTACAGCTCAGAATTTGAAGTGTTTATATAGAGATTTTCCTCAGCATTTTGTATGGACACCAAAAACAAAGACATGGTCAGAGAGAAGTCGTAGAAAGGTCATAGGGAGACTGGTAACTGTTGAGCCTAGGGAAGGAAAAAGATACTACTTAAGGCTTATACTCACACATATTTCATGACCAACATCGTTCGATGACTTACTTATGGTTAGAGGTCACAAAATAGTCTCTTTTAGAGAAATCTGTTTGCAGTTAGGATTGCTGGAATCTGATTCGTATATAGAAGAAGCATTACAAGAAGCTGCTCATTTCCAGATGCCTTATTTTTTAAGGTCTTTATTCGCAATGCTTCTATTTTATTGCTCTCCGAAAAATCCCAAACATCTTTGGCAATCATTCGAAGAGCACCTATCTTCTGATTATAAACGAAGTTCCGCGCATCGCCACTGCACACCGATAGAGATTAAAAGAAAAGTTCTTCAGGATATTAATGCAACATTGGAGCACATGGGAAAGAAACCTTGATAATTATCATTTCCTTGAAGATTCCTTTACATCCTATTATGGTGAGCGGCTGACCAAAGAAATTCAAAGTGAAATAGCCATACCGAATGATCCAGAAGATCTGCTTCTTCCTCAAAAATTGAATTCTGGCCAGAGGCATGCATTTGATTTAATTCTGGATTCAATATCTAGCTCAAAAGGTCAAGCTTTCTTTATAGATGGTCCAGGTGGAACAGGTAAAACTTTCTTATATCGTGCGCTTCTCGCTTTTCTTCGTTCACAAGGATATGTGGCAATTGCAGTTGCCACATCTGGTGTCGCAGCATCTCTCCTTCTTGGTGATAGAACTGCACACTCAAGGTTTAAGATTCCTTTGGATTTTTCAAAACAAAAAAACTTGTCAATTAAGTAAGCAGGGCAGTGTTGCAAGGTTGATTGTTGATGATAAATTAATGTTGTGAGATGAGGCTTCAATGGAAAAAAGAGAAACAATTGAGGCGTTTCATTGTCTTCTTATGGATATAATGGAATCTGATGTACCATTTGGAGGAAAAACTATTGTTTTGGCAGCGATTTTCGCCTAACCCTACCAGTTATTGAACACCTACCTGCAGCAGATTTGATCGAATCAACTGTTCTATATTCATATTTATGGTCTCATATGTGTAAGCTACAATTAGGAACAAATATGAGAGCTGCCTTAGATTCAGCATTTTCGACTTTTCTGCTTAGAGAAGGAGAAGGTGTTGAACCTGTTGATGAACATGGTCAGATATCTCTACCACCTCATATGGTTATTCCTTATCATAACAAAGAAGAATCGCTTGACAGGTTATAACCATATAGTGCACTATTAGTAGTTCATTCTGTCCATGTATTTTGACTGCTTATCCTAATTACATGTAAAATCTTCCAGATTACTTGGGATCGTATTTCCTGATCTAAATCTGTACTCATGTGATCTTTATCGAATGATAAATAGATGTGTACTTTGTCCAAAAAATAGTTCAGTTGCTGAAATTAATGAGATGATGATTCCAAAATTTCCTGGAAATCTTCACAGATATATATAAGCTGTGATAAAACTATTGATAGGAGATACTAGGCAGATTATGAGGACTTTCTAAATTCTTTGAACCCAAAAGGTCTGTCTCCTCATGAACTTTTACTCAAAGAAAACTGTCCTATAATGCTTCTGAGAAATGTGAATCCAACGGATGGTGTTTGTAATGGCACACGGTTAATCTGTAGAGAATTGGCTGAACACACAATTTGTGTCGAAATTATCTCTGGTCCTCATAAAGGGAAAAAGGTTTTCATTCCAAAAATTCCTTTGCTGACTTCTGATATCGAAAAGAATGGTATTCCATTTATACGAACACAGTTTCTTGTCCGTTTATGCTTCGTAATGACAATCAATAAATCTCAGGGTCAAACTCTTGACTATGTTGGAATTTACCTCCGTGAACCTGTCTTTTCTCACGGCCAACTTTATGTTGCTCTCTCCAGAGCTAGAAATTCTTCTGCAGTTAAAGTTTTAATTGCTCCAGGTACTTCTGATGACGTCAAAGTTGATTGTAAAACAAGAAATGTTACCTTTCATGATATCTTTCGATTCACTAACATATGATAAATGAGGTCTGATTACCCATACCATTGATTACTTATTAGTTTATCATTTAGAGAATCAAATACTGTTGCTGATTTCCCATTGTATTTCTATGTTTTTTTTTTAAATTGTAGGATGCAAGATGTTATCCCAATCAAAGACGTCCTGCTTGGTCTCAAGGTTGGACCTGCAAAGTCACTGTGCAAGAGAAACAGCAGATAACTGGATTAGCAATGATGCCAACAAAAAAATAAAAGTTTATGTTGCTGGATTCAGAGGTCTTTTCTCTGCTGCTATGATATATACTTCTTCATACTACATGGTTAAACATTTCATTGCAAAAAGAGCACATTAATATGCTCCATATATTTCCGTTGTAATTAATGCATCTTCTGTTTTTATCAACAGTTCAATGCATGCATAACTGTTTACTTCGTGAATATTTTCTATGTGCATAGAGATCGCAGGTAGAGGGGATTATATTCAATAATGACATTCCAAAGATCAGCCCTCGTCTTCAGATTTATAAAAAGTATCTGATTTCAAATGCCATAGTAAGGCTAATTCTAAAAAAAATAATAAACTTCTGAGCTGAAGATCCAGTGGGTTATCACCAGCGGAACAGTCATCGAACCAGTCAATGATGACCACGATATTCTGCCTATGAAGTTTGACTGTACAGAATTCAATGATCTTATGAACTTCATGGATGACAAAGAAAAATCAGTTGGTGAGCTTCAGCATTGTAATTTTTTCATTTACTCACCGGTTATGTTCATTTTTGCTGATTGATATTGTATTATTCTGCACCAGATGTTCTTGCTATAGTTGTTAAAGCACTGGATGTGAAACATATCAACAGAAATGGAAAAAATTCAGTTGTTCAGAAATTCGTCATTGTTAACAAAGAGTAGGTTTTTCCTTACAGATTTCATGTTTATTATATCATAACTTTTATTTTTCTATTTTTTTCAAAATTGATCTTTTCCCTGTATTAGTGCGCAGACTGTTGTCTTGTCATTGTGGGATGATTTTGTAACTAACGAAGGTCAGCAGATGACACGTAACATCCAGAATCAGCCCGTTGTTGTTTGTCGCAGGTTAAAAGTTAGCTTTTACGATGGTATGCAGTTTAGCATTTGTATAATATGTCTCTTACATTTAAACGCTCAGTGTTCATCTTTTTGCTTTGATCTCCATATATCTTCTTCTTTGTAATCTTTCCCTGACAACTGACCATCTTTTCCCCCAGGAGTCGCGCTGTCTACCTGGTTTGACTCTGTAATTCTTATAGATCCTCCTATAGAAGAAACTGGAAACCTAAAGAAATGGTTACTAATTACTCCTTTTACTTTGTCCCTATCTTAAACATGCTCGTCGTATGCACTTGTAATTATTAATAAATTTCTGTCCTTTTACACAGGGTTAGAAAAAATGCTCAGCTCTTTAATGACCTTGTTACTGATGGAGCTTACATGAAATACAATCCTGATATGCCTCTTAAACCAAATCAGAAGATAACTAAAATTATGCTTTTAAAATCTACACAAAAGGTCGGACTTTTCTGCATTAAGCAATTTACTACCATTTTCACATACATTTACCAAAGCTGCCTCTTTTCTCTCTTCCATTGCTATTTTTATGCCAGAGTTCTTGGGTCAAAGTGTCTTTCTCATTTGAGCACATCTTCCAAAAATTCTGGTATATGGGATGCAAAAAATGCTTCCGCTCTACAGCAGCTCCACATGGAGTGGTTTTTACATGCAATTCCTGCAAAAAAAGGCATCTAGCTTAACCAAGGTCTTTGGTTATACACTCCATCAGTTTTTTTTCCTTTTTTTTTATTTCCCTCCCTTTTTCATATTAAGATTTCTTCTTACTCGTTCTTCGTCTTGTTCCTCTATTTCTTCTGCTTAGCTTTTGTTAATATATACAGATGTCAATTCGACATTGATTTGACTGATACAACAGGCACAGTCACTGCTTCCATTTTTGGTGAATTAGCTGAAAATTTGCTTACTTTCACCGGATTGGAAGCAATGGAGCACTTCACTCAGGTTAACATCTGTATATATTATAGTGTGTATATCTTTACATATTTTCCCTTCACGTACTATTCTATACTTATAATTCTGATACTGTATTTCTTCTGTGTTTTAACTACCAGAATATTGAACTTCCCTTAGAAAAGATTCATGCTAAACTAAAACAGAAGATTTTTTGGCTCATATTAGACCTGTTCAGTCTCAGCTGGCTGTTACAAAGCAACGTTACACAGTTATATATTATTGTAAAAGTACTGACCAACTGGAAGCTCAATTGCAAGATATCCAAGAAAGGCTTGATCATGTGTTAACCTATAACGAAGCTGCAAACAGTGATTCAACAGCTTCAGGTCCTATTACTAAATTTGTGCATTCCACCTTTCACATTACATATCACAGTTCATTATAATCTAAATAATCCGTATTACCCTTTTTTTATATAGCAGTAAACAATATTTGGTTCTTCTTCAAGAGTTAAATCATGCATTGCTAAAAGATTTGAAGAGTCAGAAGGTGACTGTTCATTTGCATCACCGCTTGAAGATGCTAATTCACCTAACAGAGCCAAATTATCTTAGACCTACATGGCCACTGCCCCCTTAATCCCGTTGGCCTGTTATTTTGTTCACCGTTCCAGATGAACGATGCTGCTTGTTTTGTGTTACCCTAGAGATAACTCGTTCCATGTTAAACTTGTCTTGGCACTCTGCTTTTGTTACAACTGTATTTAACTGCCTCTGATTACATGTTATCTCATTTCAGATGAATGATCCTGCTTCTTTTGTCTTAGACTGCACATAACCCATTGCATGTTGAACCTCTCTTCGCACTCTGCTTTTGTTACAACTGTTTTTTACTACCTCTGATTAGATGTTATCTTCTTATATTTTAAGCATGATACTTAGTTGATACTTTCATGCCGCTTCTATGCATTATCATGCTTTTTGCTATGCCCTGTATATTGCTTTCAAATAACATCTTATACTTCTTGTCTCCTAGACAGGATTAATTTCCACGTTCAATAGTTACTGTGATTTCACTTACCTGGGAATATATCATCTTCATTTAATTAAATACTCATGTATATAAATTAAACATCCTTACGTTAAATGTGACAAGGCATTCTTTATTTAATCTACAGTATACATTAAATAAAAAATAAAAATTTTCCCTCTCTTTAACTTTAACATACACGTTTTTTTTTAGCCTTCGCCCTCAAACAAATTTTATCTCCCCCAGTAGCATAGTCTGACTACAAAAATCCACTTGTCTCTTTCCCCAGGCCTTTATCCACGACCAAATTGATTATAAGGCGCTTTGACTGTTTCTTTTCTCTCTTTTTGTCACTTTGCTTATGAAAACTCATTGATAATTCAATGTGACAAGTCATTAGTGTCAGTCTGGACAGACTTCAATTCAGTTGTCTTTCATAAATAAGTCAGTACACCTATTATTACTGTCAGTCTGCACAAACTTCAATTCTAGTGTCTTTCAAGAAACTTGTGTTCCACACATTATTCTATGTTCCTCTTTCATAACTTTCCTGCACTGCATGTTGACCACATCTATTTCTTAATATATATCACTAATAAGTTCGTTCATTTTCAAGCACATTCGAATGAACACACCTCATATAAGTGGTAAGTTTCCTCTTTGATATGTTCATTGACTCATAAAACCATCTTAACTGGTTCTTCCTTTTTTCTACATTCTGTCAACTAAACTCTTTGCTATTTATAACACCAATCCTGCAATATTTTTCTTTAGACTGGATCAAAATCGATGGCAATAAACATTCACAGCGGGAATTCCCCCAATCAGTCACCTAATATTTGCAATGTTATTGAAGGTTGTTTTTTGTTCAAATGCAACCAGCATAGAAAGGTAAAAAAAATTTTCCCATATGTAAATGTATGAACCAGCAAAAAAACTTCTATTCCTTAACTTCATTGTTTACACTTTCAACTTGCAAATTTTGGCCTCCAGCTTTCACTATATGCTGAAACTGCATAACAAAAGTAGCATAACTATCATTCAAGAAAATGAGAGTTGGACTGTTCAAGTTACAGACCAAAAATTTGGAGCTAGATGGACAAAATTCCAAAAAAATAATTTACTTAATAGTGAGAGCTATATACTACTGCGTCACATCGGAAACTAAAAATTTGATGTTATTCAGTTCATCGAACTTAAAATGCACACTTATCTTAGTTGGACAACTTCTCTTGCTAATATTCTCCAATTGCAGTATTCTGCAAATATTCATGGTTAGTAGAAATAGTATGCTTTTTCCTACCCAAGCTACCTAAAAATTTATTCTGGCTTTTTTACTCGCTGGTTCTCATCTCAGGTGATATCAAGCCTACATATATTCTATATCAACATATATGCTCTTCCATCAAACCAGATATAACTCATGATATTATGAATTCCATATCTTTTTACCAAGTTTACAATGAAAAGAACAGAGACAAATTTGTGAGTATCATTCTTCTCTATTTTTCGTTTGTATATTTTTATTAAGTATTTTTACTATTATCGTTTTCCTTCTATATTAGAAAATACCAAAGTTCATTAGCATTTTCCTAAATGAAACAACAACACCGGTAATCAGTCTCAGAGCTGGATATAGACTTTTTCAAGTAAAGATAAACGGCCGGGCGTTCACCGACAACTGACCTTCATTTGTTCTGCAACATGATTTGCAGCTCAACGAAAAGTTAGTCTTCATACCAGAGACTGTTAATTCATTTACCGTGCAGATTTACAGGACAGACGGAGCCGAAAAATTTTTCCCCTGGTATCATAACTACTATGTACATTCTTATCTTTGATGTGCAGTTTGTAAAATATATTCAGCTAAACGTCCAAATGTTATTTATAATCTCTTCTTGCAGTTTGATCTTTAACCTTATTTTGATTGATAATGTCAGTGCCATCTTCTCTCGCTTTTTGGCAGTTCATTAATTCAATATTCACTCCCCATAAAATTCTCGCCTGATCCCCGCTAAATAATTACAAATCTTGATTGCTTTCCAACCGTTGTACTTTATGGCTTACATAATTAAGTAAGCGAATTTCAATAAGCACTGAAAACACGAACTGTGCTGTCAACTTCAATTCCGCTTGGGAATGAAAAAAGGTAAGCTAGAAATGCAATTTAGGCTCATTTTCCAAACTAAACTTGAGCATATCTATCTCGGTTGAGCTCAATAACACTCTAAATTTAAAATGTGTTTTACCCTTAATTTTAGTTTTCTAAATAATGTATGTAAACTGAAGTGCATTGTGCAGAATGTTGCTTTTAGCCTAATCAATTGGACTATGCATAATTTTCGATTTCCTGAATTACATCTCAACTTTTCTTTGGGATTAACCAGTGTGATTTCACAGTTGCGTTCTTTAAGGGTGTATACCAATAATGCTGCCATAGAGACAATGCTTACTAAGAAATATGGAACACTGTCCACAGTTGCATTGAAAGAAAACAAGGAATTGAGAGAGGATCTCATGGAAAGAGATATAAACAAGACTATTACACTCCAAATAGTCTATCGAAAATTAAACATCCAGTCTGTACGTGCTGCTTTCCAAGAATCTGTTGGCAACAGATTAAAAAAATTTGGACGGCCCAATAATAAAAAACTTCTTCGGTAGCTTCCAAAATAAATTGTAAGACTTTAGACAGTCCACTTTGTCTCGTTCGCACCGCAAAATAAATACTCATTAAAGGCCTCCATCAACTCCCACTTACTGGAACATATATCGCCTTCCCTTCGCTTGACCATTTGCTATCACCATCCTCTCCAATCCTTCACCCGTCAAAAGCTTCCCAAGGGTGAAAACACAACAAATTTCCTCCTTCTGACGAACAACAGGTAACTTTCCATGAATCTTTAATATATTTTTCACTAATAGATGAATCCTCTACTTGCAAACTATCCAATCCTTTGATTGTTTCCACACTGTTTCTCCGTATTGTGCACAGTTTTTTGCTTCTTCAACATTTTGAATGTTCAGATTTAACCCTTCCAAAAAATTCACATTGCTACTTTCTACAATCATATATGAACCTCAGCTTATATCCTTTAATAGATCGTCCTTGTAAATATATAGCATGTTTACTCAAATATAACATATATCATTGCATGATCAGTTATACTTAAACCAATAGTATGCTTACTTACAGACCACCGCTTTACCGCTTTATTACTTTGTGCTAACACCTTAAATTCTTTTCAGTTACATGGACAATGATGTGTTTCTTTCATGGACACTAACGGTCCATATTCACCATAAAGACAAAGATTGTACAAATACTACTTACTTACTCCCACTGGCCATAAAACGCTCGCCGCTACAGCTTTACAGCGAGATCCCAAATACTATACCTATAAATATGATGATGCATTCATTGAACAACATTCAACCTTGATTGAAGATGTTGGACTTCTTGAGGTTAAGAATACTATTTCCATTCCTAAGTGGTTAGAACGTGTCCTGATGTTTGTTTTTCCATATCCACCAGATAATTATAAATTCAAGCCATTTAATACTTATTTTACAAAAATGTTATTTTCTGACAACTTGCTATTTCGATAACTGTTATTTTAGATGCTGCTCTTCCTAAGTTTATACCTGATATCTATGGTCCACAACCATGCTGTTTTACAATTTGTTTTACAAAAAATAAGCGACTGGTACTTCTCTGATGCATACTAATCACATTTTTCCTTGCACAATATTCTAACAACTATAGCTAGCAATACTGTTAATTGCACAGTGTGTTCCGCATGACCTTATTCCAGTGATACAGCAGTGCAGACAGCCATTCCTAACCGTCAAAGCAAGAGATGCACATTGGATTATCTCCTTGACAAATTTTCAATTTGGTAAAGGCTGGAACGACTTTGCAGCAGACCATGAACTTAACACAGGTGACATTGTTCTGTTTAAGCATTTAGGAAACATGGAGTTCAACGTAGCCATCTTTACCACAAATTGTCAACAACAAACGTTTCCCTGGACTACACACCTAACAAAATAAAAAACAGTCAGATCCCCTCTTAGGGATGCATTTTGATAAGGCTAACTGCGTTTATCAACAAGTTATCACCGGCTTATCAGATGACTTCACACAAGATTTAACTTTTTCGGCATTTTACCACCGTCTGGCTCTTACAGTTGTTCTTCAACCGGTATATTTTGTCTTTATATTATTGCTATCATAAATTATTGTCCAACGAGTCTAACCTATAGTATATTTTCGCAGAAACTGCCCTTTAAAATCAACAAGCCGGATCGGCACAAGAGCTCCACTTTAGTTATTCATCTATATCGACAAAAAATCCATGCTCACCTACAATGCAATAGCAACTGTGTTATGGAAGCCTGGATGGACTTTCTGCAACAAATTCATGCAAGACCAAATGAACTCTTATTCTTCCTCCCAACAGGAATGCTCAGCTATCAAGTCATTATCTGTGCTCAAAACGGAAGCGAAAAATACGCTGCCGAAAGCACAAGGACGGTGCTTCAATCATATGAATTTGAGACAACACTCCCACTTTAATCCATCCCCTTGCAGAAACTCTTTTATCCTTCTTTTGTATCCGCCTATATATGTTCTATATTTGTTTCTATCTAAAGAACTCTGCAGTCATTTACCTATAGTAGTACCCATCTTCCTAAGTTAAATCTATAAATTTTCTGCTTTACAAGACACGACCGACAGTAACTATGAAATAGCAAAGAGCTGACATTACTAGAAAGATAATTTTGTCTTGATATATAGTTTAGTTTACTCTTTGTACAGCAAAATAAAAAAACAATCGTAAAACAAAAAATTTTTTTACACTAACTATGAATTAGCTTAATTCCAAAACCAATATCAAGTAAATAATGAATTTTTACCAACAAAATTACCAGTCATCGCTGCTCTCCTTTGGTAAGCTTTCTGATAATGTGATGAAAACAGTTCCAAAACCCGGCTTGTGAGGACCCGAATTTTTCTCACTTATAATTCTATTTTTATGGTTTATTTATATATTTATTCACCCGTTTTCTCCGAATATTTTATTTCAACTTCTTTATACCTAATTGCATGGAACTATGACTTGCTTATAATTTTAAAGTGACTTGTTTCAAAATTTAATTTTTGAAAACTCGTTAAGTGAAAATAGTGAATACGCGATTGGAGTCAATAATCGATTCGAGAATACAATAAATTTGAAAAATTGGAGATTTGTACATTAGCCTTAAAATAGGTGTTTTTATGTTTAAGTGTCCAAGTGTTAGTTAGTTATACTATCGTTATAAGAATTTCTTGAAAATTTCATTTTATCGCGCACAAATCGGAAGTACGCCTTTTCACGCGCACAATTAATTGAGGGATTTAAAACCATTATTTTTAGACTATTGAGAGTGAATAATAATAGTATGAAAATAAGTGCATTAGAGGTATAGTGCACAAGTGAAAGAAACTCGAGAGGAATCGAGCACGAAACGCGCGCGGGGAGAGGGTTGACTTTTGAACGAATCGTAGCCACACATTAAAGCTACTCTTGGAAGCTTCATTTCAGACCAAAACCTCTCTCTCTCTTGCTCTCTTTTGGCCGGCCACCCTAAAAAAGAAGACAACTAAGTTCTTCAACTTTTCCTTAATCAAATCTTTACCATTTCATCTCAAATTTCACCTACACTTAGCCAACCACTTGGAGACCACCTCAAGCTAGGAAGAGAGCTTGCTTTCCACGGCTTTGTTGAGCTTCAAGAGGCCGAAAATTTCGGCTTTGTTCATCAAGAGAGGTAAACCACGATCAACTACAAGAATCTTAGTTTATGAAGACTATCTTGCACTTATAAGTTTATATAATCATGTGGGTAGCTTTATTTATGTTGAAAAGTTTGTGTGTGGGCTCTATGAACTCCCACTATGGTTTGATGGACTGATTTGTTGTGTTTTGATGTTATTAATGTTGGATTTGTGTTTAATCTAGTAGAAATAGGTTGTATTATTGAAGGAAAACTCAAAGGAAGTGATGAGGGAATTTTTCCATTTCTGCCCCTGTACATGCCGTGGCTCTTAGAGCAATTTTTTGTGATTCTAATGACTTTTTTATGATGTATACATGTTGTGTGAGTTGTGTAGAAAGTTTCATAAAAAAATTTCGGGATTTGGATGGGTAGATGTTGAGTTTTCGAAAGTCTAGTAAAACTGGAATTTTCCCGAAACTGCTTTGGCAGTGTTTTTCAAACGGCTATAACTTTTTGTTCCGATATCAAAATCAAGTGCCATTTATGGCACTGAAAACTAGACATTCCCAACTTTCCAACGGTATAAAATGCACATTCTGATTCCACCTGAGTAGTCCATACCAATCATTGAACATGACTGTCCTATTTCGCATCTGTACTGGAAGCTCTGTTTTGAGCTGCGACTTGATGCTCAATTATGAGTTAGTTGTGGACAGAATTTTAAAACAATTCCTTCTGAGAAATTATAACCTTTTAAATGTAATTTCCAATGCCACCAACCATGCTCAATTCCAATTTGAATTGAGTGAGTTATGGCCTGATTTTGAAAATGTGATAAAGTTGGAAATCTGGAAAAATCCCTTCCTTCATGCTGGCCGACAGGTTTAGCTTGATGTGGGAGGTTTTGTTTTGAAATTCTTGATGTCCATTGTTTGTCAAGTACTTATCAAATGTTTCTAGAACACTGGTTTCACAAATGAACCAAATTGGACTAATTTCATGATACAAAGTGTTTGAAAAGGAAAGAGACGCTTGAGTTGGCAGATTTGCTTTGAAAATTTCACAAACTTCAGTCATTTTGTTAACTGCCTTTCCAAGTGAGTTTTTGTATGAAATTTGGTAGAGATATAGTTCATATATAGAAGTTTTTGTGTACCAAAATTGGTGTTATTCTAAGACCATTTTGATACCCAAACGATGTCCCAAAGTTGCTCTTTAAATCTGGAAAATTTTTCCTTTGCTCTTGGCTGAATGGTCAAATCTGATTTGGGAAGTTATATTTCGAAAACCTTGATGTCAATTATCTCTAAATTGCTTATTGGATGTTTATGGAACCTTGGTTATAACATTTGAATTAATTGAGGTTGATGGTGTGAATCAAAGTTTTTTAAAAAAGGAAGGAAACGTGAGAAGGCAGATTAGCCTTGGAACATTTCTTGAACTTTAGTTGTTTTAATGACTGCCTTCCCGTGGGAGTTTTTGCATGAAACTTGGTAGAAATGTTGTTCACACATGGAAGACTTAGTGTATCAAGTTTGGTGTATTTCCAATGCCAAATTGATGGCCAAATGATACTTCAAAAATAGCCTTTCAAACTTGAAAAATGACAGAACAGTTTATAAATTGTGACCAAATTTGAGCTGCTATATTTTGACACTCAAAACTTTGATTTCAGTTCTGTTTGTTGTGTTTTAAACCTTGATTGGAGGTCTATTTGAGGGACAAATTTCGGAGGCCAGTTCACTTCTTGTGAATTTTTCCGAATTTTCAAAGTTTGCCAAAAAACATGACTAAAACTGTCTTGCCTGTTCAGATCAGCCTCTTTGAAGCTGAAAAATGATTGTTGTCTGATTTGAATCTTACAAAAGTGTCTTCTAAGAACTTTTAGTACTTTGAAACAAGATTCCAACGGTATAAGATTTTCCATTTTTCGACCTACTGAGTTCAAGATATGATTTTTCTAAGTTTGACGCACAAAACCAAAATTTGCCGATTTCTTAAAAAATGAAATTTTGGAAACTTAACTTCTTATCTTGATATTAATCTATCGTTTTGAACCCGATTTCGTGGAGGATATGAGTTTCCTCAGTAACTTTAAAATTCACACTTTTGAATCTTAACTTTCGATAAAATAAAACCCTTATGAAGACATTGACTTGAATTCTAA
This sequence comes from Coffea eugenioides, assembly GCF_003713205.1. Taxonomy (NCBI): domain Eukaryota; kingdom Viridiplantae; phylum Streptophyta; class Magnoliopsida; order Gentianales; family Rubiaceae; genus Coffea; species Coffea eugenioides. Next base: position 40,815,018 of record NC_040038.1, read on the forward strand.
AGCAAGTATGCATTCTTTCTTGTTTGATAAGGAATTTGTGAAATTGCGAGGGTGATTATTGGTCACTTTTCTTCAGGCGATCAAGAAGGTCTCGAAGAGAATCCCGAAGTGGATCATTGACAACTTTCTTTACTTACTTATTTTGGTTGGTGAGTGTTTCATATAGGAATACGTGATTCGAATAGTTTTATGATATGTTTACTCCATGGTCATTATGTGTTTAATTGTTAAATGCTACCGATAATTGTTTCTATGGACTTTTCCACCATTTTGAGTCGAGTGTGTACCTTACCATACTCGTTCTCATTTAAGTAAAATATATTTGAATTATTCGACATGTAATACTTGAAATGCATATTTACGTGAAGTGTTTCAATGATTGATTATACTATGGCTGCATAAGTCGATGGGAGTGAATCTCCTCGACTCTTAAGTGGTACAAGTGGGAAACGGCCAATGGGCGACCCACTAAAATGATAAATCTTACCGTTAACTGAGATTGTTTACCGTTTACCGTTTACCATTCACCGTTTACCTGATTATTTACTTGATTACTTGCTTACTTGATTACTTGACTACTTGATTATGTGATTACCGTAAATTACGTGTTCACATGAACTTTTTCACAGTTTTACGGCGAGTGTGTACTTCATCTCACTCGACCTACAAAATTGATAAATTTTACCGTTTACTGATTTACTTGATTACTTGTGCATGTTGTAAGCTCTAAACTGAACTGGGCCTTGCCCTTAGTTACTGACCTACTCGAGCCAGGATTGGGCTCGTCGGGTAGGTTGGAACCCTGGAACACCGTTTCGGTATACTCCAGTACTACTACTGGAGGGATAATGTGATGGCCAGACAAACCGAGGGGATTCTGAAGTTATAAGGTGCAGTTGACCGAAATAGTTCCATTGGAATACCGTATCCTTCAATGTGTGTTTATTTTACATAATGATAACTGTTTCATACTAATGTGCCAACGTGCAACCCTGAGCTATACCTGTGATATGCTCAAATTACTTGTATAATGATAACTGTCTCATGTTAATGTGCCAATGTGCAACCTTAAATCATGCATTGGGTATGCTCAAATTATTTGATTTATTAGAACTACTAGAGTGTCTTGGAAACTCACTGGGTTGTGTAGTTCATTCCACGTTTTTATTTTCCTTAACAGGGTTCGAGACCAAAAGTGCTCGTGAATAGTGCTAGATTGTTATCTTTTGGAAAAAACTTTAAGTTGTATCACAGCAGATGACTGTAGTAAATATTCTTTTGGGTTGTATTAAACTTGAAAGCTGACTATTTGTAAGTATGAAGTGTTTTGGAGTACTTTAAATATATATATTGAAATTATTTGAAATATTTCTAGTTTTGAATTATGGATTGTACCGAATCCTGGCGAGAGTTGGGCAGGCGTCCCGCTGATACCCTTAGGTTCGCCCTTGGGAGAAGTGGGGGCGTCACACGGCCCGCTGTTCAGCTACCAGTCCTCAACAGGGAAGGCCTAAACATCTACATAAAGCCCCCTGCTGTACAATTTCAGGTTTCCCATGTATACGCTCACGGGATTCTCAAACACCAGTGGTCTATTGTTTATCCGTTCCCAATATAGACACATGTAAATACATGAACCACTTTGTAAAGCCTGACACCACACACTCTATCTTAGCTATCTCCTATACCACGCTGCATCTCTGTCAATCACTTTAGAACCCAATTCATAAATTTCTTCTCTTTCCAACTGTTTAAGGCTGATTTTCACAGACAACATCTCCTGCTCCAACTTCTCCCTACCACTACAGCGCCCTTGCTCTTAAGGTAATCTTCTTTCCCCTCTTTTTCCTTATTTTTCATTTTCCTATCCTCTTGCACTTTTTGATACCATATCTGTTGATTTCTTCCCTTCAAATTATTCTTCTTCTACTTTTGCTATCTCTTTTTTTACCTTACTCCATGTACTTACCGAAAGAATCTGTATGCTTATCAACTTATCTAATTTTTACTTTCTTTGTGATATTTTAATATATACATCTTAATGATAATTCTCTATTGAATTCACTAATCAAACTTCAAAAAAAAAAATTCCCTATACATCTTTTTCCCTTATATTTTCCCTACTAATTCTATACGCTGCTTGACTTTTCTATACACTAATTGCTTATAATCTAATCCTAATTATTCCTAACTTCAGATAATTCAAAATTTAGGAGCTGCTCAAGTTAATAACCTCATCTTACTGCAAGTTTTCCCCTCATGGAAAATACTATCGTTCCGCTCTTAACCATTGATCCAAATCAGCTAAATTGGATAACAATTGTCCAAGTTATTGAAAAAACACATGTCATGCGTTTCGGTGGACCTCAAACTCATTATCAGCAATATGCACTTGCTGATCCATAGGTTTCACGATTTTTCTTTTTCAAATTATTCTTTTCTTCTTCGTTTACATTTTAGCAATAGCTAACAATGCTAAAATACAGGAACTTAGAGTCAGTATGCATGTACCTGCAGACTATCTTCAACAATTTGCCAGCCTGCTTTTACCTTTTAAAACATACTACGTATCAAATGCAATTTTGCGTCCGTCCCTTATTGATATCCCCACCGGAGAATACCCATACTATTGGGTTGCCACAAAAAAAACACGCATTCAGCGAATACAGGAACTACAATGACCTTCTCTTCCACTTTCTTTCTAATTGCACCCCTTTGCCATGTTGGACGCAATTACTAATACAAATCATTTGATAAGTACACAGACCACTTCCCTTTTATTTAATTAATTTTTTGCCGAACAAGAAAAACCTTGTTTTATCGATTATTTTAAATTATTTCTTATATATAACTGCAATAGATATCATGGGAAAAGTACTGCATGTCCTATCTAAAAGAGAAACAAGTGTTCGAGGAAAACTGACCATCAGTGTAGATTATGTAATTGCTGATCAGAGGATACGATCCATTTTTTTTTTATTCACATTTTCATAATGCCTTTCAACCATACTATAGAATAACAATTACCATTCTCTTTTTTTTTATACTTGTACAGTCTCCGTCCATTACTTCTCACTCTCTCCAATCAAATTGAAGAGGAACATAGACCTATTATTGCTTCCCAACATGAAACCTTTCCAGTTCTTATTGTTATTAGGATCAAAGTCACAACGAAAAAGTGTAAGCAAACATATTTCTCTTTTTCGTAAATATTTTTATACATTTCATTTCACACAGCAATTTTTTTGCATAACACCAGATCTTGGCTTATCAACTCAGCCATCATCTATGATCCTCATAAATCCAGACGTTCAAGAGGCAATAGACCTACATGACTGGTACTAATTGCAATTTTCTATCATCTACTTTTACTATTGAAATCCCTAGCTAATTTTTCTATATATGAATCAGGTTTTGTGCTAATTCTACCTAATCAACACAACTGCTAACCAACACAAGTTATACTAATCCCAATGTCCTTTTTCCGTCTCCCAGTGATAATCAAATCATGGATATTGCTGCTATAAAACAAATTGTGAGACTCCAGACTCCTCTTTTATTCAATGCTATTGTGTCCACATTTAATTCAACAATAATTATATTTTACACCGTTCCTATGCCTGCTTAATAGGAAGTTGGCACAGCATGGATTAGAGGTTCTGCTAAGATAGACTATAGAGATAATAAAATGTACCGTATGACATATCCTAATTGTCAAGAGCCTCATTATTCTACACATACAATGCGAACATTCTGTTAGCATTGTGAACACGGTGTCCAACTATTGCCCAGGTTCTTTACAACCTCTTGCCTTATGCATAATTCCTCAAATTCATAATCAAACCAATTTTATCTTTCTATAACTATTATCACTTTTCCCTTTGCAGAGCATTTATTTCAATTTCACTTTCTGATCGAACTGGTTCGCCATATGCAACCGCCATGGATATTGAAGCTGAAAAATTACTTGGATATTCAACAGTTGAACTTTATCATGCAAACCAACAAGTAATTATTTATTCCCTTTATTTACACACAAAATTTTTACCCCTCCTTTTTCATTCTAACGATTAACATTATTCTTTCTTCTTTGACTGTCAAGCAGAATATTAACATTGTCAGCCTCATTGCACCACAATTACATGGAAGAACAATTATTTGCTACATTCAACCTTTTCTTCAACAATCAGGCCGTCGGGAGCAACTACGTTCAACATTATAACTTCATACTTTTTGGATGATCTTCTAGGTGTTCATCAACTCAACTTCCACAACCTAAACATTCAAGATGAAAACTAAACTTGTTTGATTTTCATATTTACAACGTCTGTATAATTACAACCTCTTTCCAGTACTACTAATTTTCGCTAATATTCTTGTATAATATAGCTCCACTTTATAGCACTAATTTTCATTCTCGCCAACAATACTAACTAAACATTAACTGGACATATATACCACCGCGCTGATACCACCTAGTATACTACTTATTGTAAGGGAATGGGCTCAATGAATAGAGAATTAATGTAACCACACATGGTTTCTCCCACGTGTGTGTATTCGTCTTTATGCTTATAGAAAACATCAATCACACGTGCCAAGTTGATAACTCGAAAGAGAATAGGTTTGCTAGGTACAAATTCGGCTGCTGCAGAACTACTAGTTTTAATTAGTTGTTGGTTCAAGATCTTCCATGCATTCTCAATTTGTTCATAAAGTTCGTTGCATGCTTGTTGCTCCGTTATGCCTTGCTGCGTCATATAGCATTCCACCGCTGAAGCAATGTGTTCCCTTTTCTGTTCAAACTGCAAATATCACAAATTACATTTTCACGTTTGACATCGCAGAACAAAAAAATTAGTGGTTTTCTTGCAACCCTAGTAAGAAAGATTTTTACTTTTTATTTTTAGTTGATTGAGGAATCTCATGGCTACCTACTGAGTTGAGCCACAGCTGCTACTGTGTTATTATGGGTCAAAATCTGCTAAATTCAAGCTCAACTAAGGGGGAACTGGCCCCAAAATTGGATGGAGGTGAAAATGAGACTGGCTGCTCTAGGATCAGACTTTGATTGTCTCCATGTATCTATAGGCCTGTAACATATTCTTCTATATCCTTCCTTACCAATTGAAGACTATGGAGTCCATCTTAGCCATATATCTATAGGTGCTTTTGAACTGAGTTTGGTTTGATCCCAACCTTTACAAGATATATACAAATGTACCTTTTTATTATTTCAACGGTGTAAGCAAAATTCTATAGACAATGCTTAAAAAAAAAAAGAAAAATCTACAAACAATGAATTTGTACAAGTAATTTGAAAAATGAGAAATCTTTTACATGAATATAAAGTTGTTATTACAAAAATTCGGATGGATCATTTGAACAATTCTTTTTCTTTTAGAGTAAAATAGCTCAGAAATTGTAAACAATTAAATATCATTAATGCATAAACTATTATATCTTATGGATATTAATTAGATTGGATATTACCTTGTACCCAACAATGTCATCCCTTAGTCTGGCAATAATTGATGCAGCTTTCACGATCTCAGGAATATTGAGTGCCCAATCAAAAGCCTCCTTCTTGACAATATCCCCCATGTCTAGGAAAGATATTATTGTAAGTGTAGGGTATCCTGAGCTTGGTACTCCATTTTTCATATACTCCTCTAGTGTCGGTATGTAACCTTGGTGCAGCCACTTAGCCTCAACAAAGTAGGCACGAACCAGCATCTTCATCTGCAAATTAGTAAGAACCAACTAAATCAGCTATTTCAATTACAAGAAAGACAAACTATTGCATGATTGTTGAATTTGGACAATATATTCTATTTCTATTTTTTGTGCTAATCTCTTGCCTAATCTCTCTCTCTCTCTATATATATATATATATATATATATATATATATATAGCTATGTGTAATTCATATGGAACGCTATTATTAATTGAGTAAATCTTATATATATTGACCGTGTATACACTATCACGCTTGGATATATCATAGTTGGATATACGACACATATACAAACTTTGAGTTTCAAATTCAAATTTAAATTATATATCATGCATCTAATAGTAAAGTATATACACTGTCAGTATATAGAAGATTAATTCTTATTAATTTATATCTCACTCTCTGGTTTCTGGTCACATGTAATTTCATGTGCAACATTATTGCACCCATGGTAAATTTAAGGTGCACTGGTATTAATTCATTGAGAAAATAGAAAGTGAATGAGCATTGACAGAGGAAGCCATGTATAAAACAATTATTGTCCAGTGACAAAAGGAGTTTGATATGTAGCAATAATTTGTGGAGGTTCATACTGCTTCCTTCGCATAATATGATCGATATGATCTTCCTTTTTTGGCCATCTCTTGCTCAATTTCTGCAAACACATCTAAGAGTGTTTGGTAACAAATCTTCATGTAATCTAGGAGTTGTTTTATGCAGCCAACATCCCATCTACAGAAGTTGTTAGACATCAATTAAAACAAATTCCACTGGAAAAATATTATATCTAAGTCAAGTTTAATGTTTTTAACAAATCAAACCTTTTGATTGCTTCTGTGAAGATTTCAAGTTCTTTGTAAGTCCCGTAAGCATCATAGACATCATCAATTACGGTTGCCATTGCTATTACTTTTGATAGAATCTTTCTAGCAAGACCATTTGAGGCTCAAAATACACTCCCACGATCCAGAAAAAGCCCTCAACAATTCGATCTCTAGCAAATGGAAGCTTTCTAGCAAAGTCCACTTCTTTCCACCACCTGAATTACGCTTGCTTGAATTAATTGATTACAGATTTACATAATCTGCAGAACAAAATGAGTCTCACTACTCATTTATTTTTTTGAGAAACAATTATTTTGAAGAGACTTACAAGGATAATTCATGTAGCTCCTCCTTGTGCAGAGATTGTAGCATGTTGAAATCCAACTTAGCCAGCTTTAGTAAAATTATATTAGGTGAATGATCTTTTCCATATATGGATATGTAATTTCTGGTGTCCAATCCCCTCCAATTAGTGCATGACTTACTAGCTCGTCAAGTGGACTGTTTAACTTGTTCGATATTGACTGAAGATGATTACTACTAAAAGCCAAAGCATGATCTAAAATGTCGTCACCATGCAATCTGAGATGAGTTGCTTCATAAAGTGCAAGAATGCCCGGCACATCATTAACCAAACCTTCTCCAAATTTACCTTCATCATCCACGAATTTCTTGAATATGTCTGCATAGTAGAAAAATGTTTCTCTTAATTTCTTGCGTTTTGTGATAAAAGACGAGGAAAGAAAGTTAACATTTGAGTATCTTGTGATTTAAGGTTTAAATCTTTTAGCTTTTAACCCCTTACCTGATGAAACTCTGAATCCTTCTTGTCGTAGAATACGAAAATAGAGAGCAGCAGTATAAATGTGGTCAATGTTCTCCCAGTTCTGATGTTTCTCATGCATTTTGCGTAAAGCATGATTGATCTCCTCATGAAAATGATAATCTACACCTAGTCGTTGAATCGCATCAATCAATTGCAGCTGTTGTGAAGGATTACTGGCAGTTGCACGAATTTCTGTTCTGACATCTTCCTTCAGCTGCTCAAGCTGCCATTTCTTAGAAGCCCATGTTGCCTGCAGAAAACAAAAATGTATAATTGATGAAGTTAAGGTTTCTTTAAATCATGTACGTAGTTGCTTATCTGCAGAATAAAATTATAATAATGATGAGGACAAAAAATCAGCTTAAAACATGCAAAAAAATTTCTTAGAAGCATAGTATATTTGATAAGTCTCCAAGTTTGCTTTCCTTGACTAGGCTTTTTGTGTTTTAGCTCTGGCTAAACTATAGTAGTACCTTGTCGGAATCAGGGGAGTAGACGAGGAATTGATTTCCCCAGATATTGGGATGAAAATTTGCCAAAGGACGATGAGGGAAATCATTTTGGATTGAAATGGAATAATCTAATTCATGACCTTCAACTTCCATTTTTAAACTTTTTTCGATTCAGTCAAAGACTATATTAGCTCGGATTATACAACTGGTGACTATTCGAATTGCTTGGTTGCTTAGTTTTTTTTTTTTTTTTAAGAGAATACTTTCAAAGGCAGGTTGCTTAGTGTGATGGTGTCTCAAATTGCATATTTATAGGCAGACCAGACTCTCAAATCAGAAGTATTTGTGCTCCCGTTTTTCTTAGTGTGATGGGTAGTTTGAGGGGTAGAAGAATAACTCAGTACTCCTGTGCTGCCCTGTCTACGCTAAAATAAGGCAGCCATGCATAGCCACAAAAGAATTCTAGGAATCTTGCATTGTACGTTTTCCACGTGACGTTCACAAATTGATGACATAAGATGATTACGTGTTGAAAAATGGTGCAGCCAAGCTTTGTCGACTACGTGGGCATTTTTTCTTCATGCAGCTAGAAATATCAATGAATCGAGTCTTATTTAAATCTAATCCAGACCTAATATACTTAGATAGAATTTGAATTTAATTTCTCAAATTCAAATTCTATCCAGATTTAGACCCTGTAAAAGAGTTATGATAGGATCTAATTTTTTATAATTCATATCCGAATCCAAACCCTATTCAGTCCCAACCAAATCTATGTGTGTGTATATATATATATATATATTAGTAAATTTATAAAATATTCTAATATTCTATAATTATTGGATCGAATACAGTAAGATTTCATTATTTTTTTTAATCTCATTCTAGTTGTCATTGCAATTAGTACAATTTTTTTAGAAAAAAAAAAGAAAAAGTAAAGGCCAATAAATGAAGGATTTGACGTAAATACAGTTGAAGTTTTAAAAATAAATAGAAGTAGTCAATAGTAGTTATTTTCTTGAGTTTATAATATTGCATTCAACTTCTTGAATATTAATTTTCTTATTTAAAAATAAAAATTGGATGGTGTTTATATTTTTTTTGAAGTTTATATATTTTTAATATATTTTTATTTTAGTGTGTTTACAAAAATACAATGGATACCTATTAGATACCCAAATCTAGGAGGGTCTGTGTTTGGACTTATTTTCACGTAGTGCAATGTTGCACTGCTAATGTATCAGTGGACTTAGTCCAACTTGTATATACTTTGATAACTATGAATAAAAATTCCTATCGTTTTGTCAAAAAAAAAGAAGATAATTACGTGTTGAAAAATGGTGCTACCAAACTTTGTCGGCTAAGTGGCCATTTTTTCTTCACCCATTTACTGTCTTATTGGTTATTTGTAGCAAGGCATGTTAATCGATCAGATCTTATTCAGATCCAACCTAGACCCAATGTAAGGGTAAAATTTGGATTTAATTTCTCAAAGCTAGATATTACCTAGACATAGATCCTGTAAAAGAGTTATAAGTTTGAGTAGGGTCTAATTTTCTATGATACATATTCAAATTCAAATCTATACCAAACCCACCCAGATATATATATATATATATATTAATAAATTTATAAAATATTCTAATATTCTATGGTTATTGGATCGAATACAGTAAGATTTCATGATTATATTCTTTTTTCAACCTCATCCTAGTTGTCATTGTAATTAATACAATTGTTTTCAAAAAACAAGAAGAAAATGTGAAGGCAAATAAATGAAAGATTTGACATAGATACAGTTGAAGTTTTAAAAATAAATACAAACAATCGATAGTAGTTATTTTCTTGAGTTCATAATATTGCATTCAATTTCTTGAATATTAATTTTATTATTTAAAAATAAAAATTGGATGGTGTTTGTATAACTTTTTTGAAATCTATATATTTTTAATATATTTTTATTTTAATGCGTTTACAAAAATACAATGGATACCCATTCGATACCCAGATTCAGGAGGGTCTGGGTTTGGACTTATTTTTTCAGGCTTGTAAGGATTTGGGTCTAGATTTGAGTTTGGGTCTAACTAAATTTAATGGGTTTGATTCTAAATCAAAGAGATCCAATTCAGATGATTTTGAATCAAAGAGATCCGATTCAAATCCTACCCATTGACATAGCTACTTGTAGCTCTACTATTGTTTTGAAGGCTTTAGCAGTCAAAAAATTCAGCAACAACTCCTGTACAAATGGTGCTTTCATGTGACAGAATTTTTCTAATAAATAGGGAGCTTTTCTAAGGATTTTAACAGCCTGACGGGTATTTTACATACGTGCAAGCTAAAAAATATCGAATTACACCCGTTCACTGCAAGTATACAGATCAACTAGTAGTTTAGGGTATATATCGGGTCGATCCCACAAGGAAGAGTGAACAATTACCGGTATTACTAAAGCTTCTCTATTATTTAGACTATCAATAAATTATAACAAATTTAACCTACTGAAATTATACAAAATGACAAATGAAAGCTACTTAGGTTGTGGTATCCCTAACTACTCATGCAAGTGCTATATTTGGATCATTAATTACTACATCTAGGCTAGTTATGGTGTAATTTCCTTAAACATGTGAAACCTACTTTCGTAGTGAATCAACTATACTCATAACTAATCCATACCTATTTTCATGGTTATGAAATTAGCTACAAGTTCATTTCTTCAATGAAATTACATGAAATGAATCACTAAAAACCACATAAGTGCACCTCTACTTTCGTGAGTGTACTACCTATGTTTAGCACTTCTTGAACTAGTGTTAAATCTCAATTTCCATTGCAGAAACAACACCTTAGATAATCACAATTAATGGTACCAGATTAATCATGATTTAAAGAGCCAAAGTGCTAAATAACTTGCTCAAATCGTAGCAATCAAATAACCAAACAATTAACACTAACAATCATAGAAAGTTCAACCAAACCCAAGGTATAAACTTTAAAGACACATATTAAACACAAAATCCAGAACTTGTACATTAACTAAACTTGGAATCAAATACAAAAGGTAAAGAATTGGAAGGAATACAACCCTTGTCACATGAGCTTTCTTCCTTGCCTTCTTCATCCTTCATCTTCATCCTAATCTAGATAATAAACAAGAATGGAAAAGCTACACTACTCTATACTAAGCTAAACTAACACTAGGGAGATGAAAGAACTACATTTCTGCAGCTTCAAGCTTTCTCCCGTAGCTTTCTCTATTTTTCTGCTATGGACTCCAATCTCTCCTCCCTATGTTTTTGCAATGCATTTGGCTATTTAATGATGAAAGGTGGTCAAGAAATGAGGATTACATCTCCCTTTTACAGCTGGGAATGTTTCTCACATGTATAGCATCCCATGTGAGTTGGTGGAAGTGAAATTGAGTTTTACGCGTACAGAGCAGCCTTTTCTGACTCTGGTCTGCTACAGTGATCCGAGCTGCTACAGTACCTCGGATCCGTATGGATCCGAGCTCGGATCCACTAACCCAGAAACAACCGAAGGTTCGGATGAATAGTGGATCCGAGTGTGGATCACTTGCTCTGTTTTTGGCCCAACTTCAACCAATCTTTTCTTGATGTTAGAGGCTGAACCAGCTCATGTCTAAAACACGAAAGTTGTAGCCTTTTGAGTTATCTTTCTAATGCATCAAGAATCACCTCATTTGGATCTGTGTAGGCTGAGATATGACTGAAATACCCTTGCCTGCTCATTGCCCTGTTCCAGTTTCGACCAGTAGAAATTTGCTATTGTAATTCGGCATTTTGACCTGGAAAACCTTCAAACTGGATTTAGATGTCTTCACCAAAGTTGTAGATCTATCGCTTATCTTCAAATTGGTTCAAGAATCATCTTAATCCGATCATTGTAGCTCAAGTTATAGCCGAAATACGAAAATGTGTCAAAACTGTCAAAATACACAAAATCCAAGTAAAAAGTGATAAAAACCTCATTTAATCACTTAAAAGCATTTTTCACCAATTATAGCCAAAATGATTCATATTCTACCAATAATATAACTAAAGTGACTAAAAATAATATAAAATATCATACAATTATTACGTAAATTAGTCACTTATCAAACTCCCCCACACTTGAACCATTGCTTGTCCTCAAGCAATAAAAATACAAACCAACAATGATCCAAAATTTGAAAATAAACATATGTAGCATTTCAACTTCATTTCCTCAAAACAAAGTAAATAACCATTATGCAATTATTCAATTAAGTTCAAGTACTCATAATATCGAGTAAAGGAGAGCCAATTATACCACCATTATAACAAATTCAAGTCAATTTCTCATCCTTAACCAATTTCATACGCAAGTAACTCATATGGCCAATAATATGCTTTCTAAACCCATGATCATCTTCTTATTTATCTTTAAAGAGGGATTTATTTATATAATATAGCTAAATATTACTTAAGTTGTGAAAGTATCTTTTTACGCGAGGATCGACATTTTTAGATGAAGATCACCGGTTACTCAACACTTCACATACTCAAGTTGCTTTGCATACTCTTAATTCAAGTACCGTTTTACTCGAAAGTCGACATTTGTAGATGAAGACTCCCGGTTACTAAGTACAAGAATCATTGGAGTAGAACAAATCTTATTCTATTTTTGTCTTTTTCTTTTGTTTCTTCATTTTTTTTTTCATTTTTTTTAAAGTAAAGATAATAACATTCCCTCGAAAGCATAATCATGAGAAGAGTATTGCAATTATTGACCATATTTATCACTTAACTTATAAAATCCAATAAAGAGAAGAAATTTCATCAAATATGCAAAAAAAAATATATAGGCATAATTTTCTCCACTTTAAAAGATATACTTTCCTACAAATGCAAAAATTATAATCACATAATAGTCATTTCCAAGTTAAATGAGAAAAGAAGTGCTTAAACAACATATATTTATCTCAAATGTAGAAGGAATTTGAACTACTAATGGTATGGAACTTGTTACCCCTTGAATAAAATCGAAAAAATTTAAAAATTGTTGAGGCAAGTTTGCAATTTTGGACAAGATTTTGGAAAAATTTTGAATTTTAACACAAGTCCAATATTTGCAACTAATAAGTCAATCACATACAATATATATAATCTCAATTCTCCCCCCACACTTAACATACACATTGTCCTCAATGTGTAAAAAGGAAAATCAAGATAAAGAAAGTAATACTCCCCTATGATGTGATTGAATATGAAGCTTCAAGGTACGTTGTTCGCTTGTCTTCATTGCTTCATGAGTTCCATTTGGTAACCATTAGTGATATAAACCTAAAAATGGAAAATGAGAATCAAAAGTGAAAACAAAGGCTCAAGACATCAAAACGGCGATCCGTAACTTCAAGCCCTTGTTTTGGTGATGTACCTATAAAAAATACACAATAAGCAACTCAAGGTACAAGAAAATATATGAGGAAAAGAAGAAAAAGAGAATCAAGGAAGCTGCATTTTTTAAAAAAAAATGCTCAGAAAACGTGAGTAGAAACGCGCCTTTAACTCGCGTTTTTTTAAGGCGCGTTTCTTCCCAAAAGTTGCAGTACTGAAAACGCGGTTCTGTGAGAAAACGCGACTTCAAGTCGCGTTTTCAATGGCGCGTTTTCATCTTTGATCCAGGCAACAAAACGCGACTTCCATCAAAACGCGACTTAAAGTCGCGTTTTGAAGGCGCGTTTTCTGTTCTGCAGGTGCAGAATCGAAAACGCGATTCTGTGAACACGCGACTCAGAGGCGCGTTTTCTTGAGAAACGCGTTTTCTGCTGCGAATTTTAGCAGAAAATCATCTTTTGAAAATTTACAAATAATACCCCAATCACTCAAAATGCATCATAAATCATTTGTTTGTAAAATTTATCAATGTGCACACATGTAAAACATTAAAAACATGCATTTTAGCCCCTTTTAACGGATCAAAAACAACAATTACTCAAATCGAGGGGTTGAGTTCCTTGATCAAATTTCGCCTTTTTCACCTCATTTGGTCACTTTTGCTTCCATTTCCAATACCTACAAATGAAAAATAACAAAATAACTTAAACACATACTTCAAACATAAAATCACCCCAAAATAACATAAACTTAAACAAACATTGGGTTGCCTCCCAATAAGCGCTTTTATTTATAGTCGTTGGCTCGACTATTGAACCTCATTTTTCAAGGAGGCTTGGTTAAAGAATAATCCACCATTTTAGGCCGTGGTGGATCATTAAATGGTGACTTTATAGTAAAAGTCACATGTTCTAATGATGTGAGAAATGAAAGTGACTTACCCATCCCAAGTGTTTCATAGATATTACCTTGAATATGCACCACTTGAGAACTTACCAAAGGAAATGTCATGAGAGTATCTTGGGCAGGAATACCTTTAGAACCTATACTTTCAATGCACTCCTCAAGAGGGGTGAAAAATGAGTCATTAAAACTCACCTCTTGAGGCTCAAAATTAGTTTCAAAGGTATTATCATGTGAAATGGATATTTGCTCATTGAAATATAATTGAGATTCATCATTTTCATCCAAATGCAATCCATTTTCACATACAACATTTCCACCATTCATGCTAGGATCATTTTGCACATTATTAGAAAAAATAACTTCACACAATACATTCAATTGCTCATGTATATCACCAAAGTGAGAAGCTAATTCATCTAACCTTTCCTCAATCCTATCAAAACGGTCAGAAGTTGCATTTGCTAGCTTTTCTATTGCTGGTTCAAATTGATTAGAATAATTTTTTGCAGCTAGCTCCCAAAATGCATTAGAATCATTAGCTAATGGTTCATTCTCTAATTCCCAAGGCAGAGGTGCATTAGCTAACTTCTCTATTGCCAACTCCCAAGATGGTTTTGATTCATATAGGACACTTTCAGATTGGTAATCATAAAAATAAGGAGACTCACTATAAGTACATTGATTATCCCAACCATAAGTAGGAGAATTGCTCCAATTAGCACTATATTGATCAAAACAAGGATTGTAATGCTCTAATTCATCATAATAATCCACATTTTGTGCTTGCATACATGTGTTAGTAGCATGATAACCTCCACACAAGTCACAAATCACATGATAAGAATTAAAAACATTAACATTCCTTCTCTGCTCAATTTCATGCATCATGGTGTCCATTTGAACTTGTAACTTAATTACATCAAATTTTGCCTTTAAGCACCTTAAACCATCTTCAAAAGACATACATTCAGTAAATTCTTGGTTACCTCTGTTGAAGGAGCTTTGCACTTGGTAACCATCCGTTGCCAATCTTCCACTTCTCAAGCATTGTCCTCCAAATTGACCTACCCTCCTCATTACCTAAAATTGCTTTTAAACAACTTAAGAGCAAAATTAGTAAAAAGAATAGGTGATAAAACACATACACATATAAAATACTAAAATAACAGAAAATAACATTCACATTATAACTAATATTATGTCTAAACTAATAAAGTTGCTCTTCACACCGATATTGCCAAATCTTCCCCGGCAACGGCGCCAAAAACTTGACGGGTATTTTACATACGTGCAAGCTAAAAAATACCGAATTACACCCGTTCACTGCAAGTATACAGATCAACTAGTAGTTTAGGGTATATATCGGGTCGATCCCACAAGGAAGAGTGAACAATTACCGGTATTACTAAAGCTTCTCTATTATTTAGACTATCAATAAATTATAACAAATTTAACCTACTGAAATTATACAAAATGACAAATGAAAGCTCCTTAGGTTGTGGTATCCCTAACTACTCATGCAAGTGCTATATTTGGATCATTAATTACTACATCTAGGCTAGTTATGGTGTAATTTCCTTAAACATGTGAAACCTACTTTCGTAGTGAATCAACTATACTCATAACTAATCCATACCTATTTTCATGGTTATGAAATTAGCTACAAGTTCATTTCTTCAATGAAATTACATGAAATGAATCACTAAAAACCACATAAGTGCACCTCTACTTTCGTGAGTGTACTACCTATGTTTAGCACTTCTTGAACTAGTGTTAAATCTCAATTTCCATTGCAGAAACAACACCTTAGATAATCACAATTAATGGTACCAGATTAATCATGATTTAAAGAGCCAAAGTGCTAAATAACTTGCTCAAATCGTAGCAATCAAATAACCAAATAATTAACACTCACAATCATAGAAAGTTCAACCAAACCCAAGGTATAAACTTTAAAGACACATATTAAACACAAAATCCAGAACTTGTATATTAACTAAACTTGGAATCAAATACAAAAGATAAAGAATTGGAAGGAATACAACCCTTGTCACATGAGCTTTCTTCCTTGCCTTCTTCATCCTTCATCTTCATCCTAATCTAGATAATAAACAAGAATGAAAAGCTACACTACTCTATACTAAGCTAAACTAACACTAGGGAGATGAAAGAGCTACATTTCTGCAGCTTCAAGCTTTCTCCCGTAGCTCTCTCTATTTTTCTGCTATGGACTCCAATCTCTCCTCCCTATGTTTTTGCAATGCATTTGGCTATTTAATGATGAAAGGTGGTCAAGAAATGAGGATTACATCTCCCTTTTACAGCTGGGAATGTTTCTCACATGTATAGCATCCCATGTGAGTTGGTGGAAGTGAAATTGAGTTTTACGCGTACAGAGCAGCCTTTTCTGACTCTGGTCTGCTACAGTGATCCGAGCTGCTACAGTACCTCGGATCCGTATGGATCCGAGCTCGGATCCACTAACCCAGAAACAACCGAAGGTTCGGATGAATAGTGGATCCGAGTGTGGATCACTTGCTCTGTTTTTGGCCCAACTTCAACCAATCGTTTCTTGATGTTAGAGGCTGAACCAGCTCATGTCTAAAACACGAAAGTTGTAGCCTTTTGAGTTATCTTTCTAATGCATCAAGAATCACCTCATTTGGATCTGTGTAGGCTGAGATATGACTGAAATACCCTTGCCTGCTCATTGCCCTGTTCCAGTTTCGACCAGTAGAAATTTGCTATTGTAATTCGGCATTTTGACCTGGAAAACCTTCAAACTGGATTTAGATGTCTTCACCAAAGTTGTAGATCTATCGCTTATCTTCAAATTGGTTCAAGAATCATCTTAATCCGATCATTGTAGCTCAAGTTATAGCCGAAATACGAAAATGTGTCAAAACTGTCAAAATACACAAAATCCAAGTAAAAAGTGATAAAAACCTCATTTAATCACTTAAAAGCATTTTTCACCAATTATAGCCAAAATGATTCATATTCTACCAATAATATAACTAAAGTGACTAAAAATAATATAAAATATCATACAATTATTACGTAAATTAGTCACTTATCACAGCCCACTGTCACATTTCTTTCCAAAGCCATCCGAGAGAATTGAGAGCTCAAGTTAGAAATCTTTCTTGTTTCTCTTTTGTATTTGTCTCTCATTTGTTTTAGGCTAGAAATTTTATCATAAGCTTTATATTCTTCTTCATTATAGTAGATTTTGCTCACTTCCTCTTGTGAATGTAGATCTAATTGGCCGACTCATGTAAAATTTCGTGTTATTGTCTTTCATTATTTTTCTCCACATCTTGTTATAGCCTTTGTTATCACAGTTTGTGAGTTGTCAAATTAACTTTTCATAATTACCTGGAAATAGATCCTAACAAACTCAAAACGAGGTTATTCCGAGCTAAGTTTTCTAACAACCATTATGACAATGGTGGTTGTATCGTACCTATTAAAAGCGACCAAGGCTAAGGAACAATGCCGTGTTGTCCCTCCCTGGTGTTCTGCTGGTTGCTTCGTGATTTCCTCCAATTTTAGGGGCAATTTGTGCGTGTCCCTTTTCTTGCTGTCTGCTTTCTATTTTTTCACCCTTTTTTTTAACGGACGCATGTGTGTGTTGGGTCGATTTTTAATGGCCTTCTCAACTGCGGTTTATTTCGGTTTTGCCTCTGATGGATTCTAAGAAAAAATCTAGTGATTGTTAGGTCAGTGCTTTTGTGGTTTCATGTGTGTTTAGTGATTGTTAATGCCTTCCTAGCCATGGTTTATAAATTTACATTAAGAATTTAGTAAGTGTTTCGTTTGCATTCCCAACCAAAAAAATCTGCTCCAAATTTTGATTACGTTCTTGACCAGAAAAAAAATAAAGAGTCGCTTAAGTGACCACTTAGATAACACTATGTTTTGCAAGATATATTAGCTAAAAAATAGAAGCTTCCTTCATTGCACACTTATTTAATACTTTTTGGATACATTAATTATTACTATTTTTATTAGCAATTTGATGTGGGTTTGCTTTCCAATAGATAAGAATTTGGTTTGTACCTTGTGCCCCACAATGTCATCCCGAAGCCTGCAAATGATTGATGCAGCTCTTATGATATCAGGGTCATTTGATGCCCAATCGAAGCTCTCCTTCGTGACAATATCCCCCATGCCCAGGAAGGATATTATCTCCCAGGGCATCATCTAAAATATTATCCTCGTGCGTTCTGAGATGAGCAGCTTCACAAAGTGCAAGCATGCCCGGTACATCATTAACCAAACATTCTCCAAACTTACCTTCAGCATTTAGGAATTTCTTGAATATTTCTGCAAATATAATGGGAAAACGGTAGATGGTCTAATGTTGTGACCAAAAAACAAAAAAAAAAAAAAATATCAAGACTATTCAATTTTGTGGTTTTCGTGATATGGGACAAGGAGAAAAATGTCAATTGCTTTGATGTTTCTATGATTTAAGGTTTGATAGTATAACCTTGTTGTTCTTTGACTCTTACCTGATGAAATTCTGAATCCTTCTTGTCTTAGAATTCAAAAACAGAGAGCAGCAGTGTAAATGTGGTCATTGCCCTCCCAATTCTGCAATTGTCCAAACTCTTCCGATTAATTTTCACTTGAAAAGAAACAAATTCTCCTCCTAATCCCTGCGGAGACGTCCCCATTTGCCACTATACTTGTTTACATCTCTGAGAGTAGTAATTTATTATTACACATGCACGGCATTTATCAATTCCATTAACACCTCTTTTCTTTTCCAAAAGAGATTATTCACTAACGATTAGGCTTTGAGTACCATTTTTTTTTCCTTACAATCAATTATTGATTTATTACTTGTTATATTACTTGTCCGAGGTTGGGCTCAATGAACATTAAATTGATGTAACTTCGCGTGAATTCTCCCACATATGTATGTTCGTCAGCATCCATCAAACATGCCAGATTGACCACTCAATGGAGGACAGCCTTGGGGGGGGGTTACAAGATTGGAATATTGAATTGACGTAACTTCGTATGAATTCTCCCACGTGTATATTCATCAACATCTATCACGGATCCCAAGTTGACACCTAGAAGGAGGACAGCCTTGGGAGGAAAATTTCAGCTGCAGCAGATCCAGGAAGGAGTACTGGGGTCATGGAGTTTGTTGGTTCATGAGCTTCCACGCATGCCCGATTTGTCGGCAAAGTTCCTCAGATGCTTGCTGCTCTATTACACTGTGTTGCTTCACCTAGGATTCCACTGCTGAAGCAGTGTTTGCCATTTCTTGTTCAAACTGCAAGTATCAAATATTCAAATAGTCATAGTTGACATTGTAAAAAAAAAAAAGCAAATAGGCAACAAGATCTCCTCTCCAAGTTTTCAATCAGCTTGCAAGAGTACCGGTGAGTTGTGATGGAGTGTAAATATCAGCTGCATGGCCAGGCAAGCGGAGCCTGAGATGTTGCTTGTGTCTGCTTGATTTTTTTCTTTCCCTTTCCCCCTAATTTTTGGAGTGTGATTTGCATATGACGATTGTAAAAATTTGGTTCGAGAAGTACAAAAGACAGAGACGAGACAGATGGTGACCAGGGTCCCCGACTGCAATGTGACTCACCCAAATCTGGCTAAGGTAACCGAAACTAATTGAGCTTCTAACCAACAAAAATGTGGGTTTCGAGTTTTAACCACAAATACGCAAGTCACGGTTCATTTGAGCAAAGAAAGGCTGTCCAAACCTGAATGACACATGGCCTAAGGTTTTGTTTCCACGAGAGCGATATGCCCACCGGTTGTGCCAGACTGAGAGCAGTAGCTGTTTCACAAATTGATGGCACCACATAATATCTGACAGATGGATTCGCAATTGCAAATGCACATTTGGCACTTCAATCGCTAAATGGGAGTGTATACATCATACTCCATTTCTTTGATTACCTACCATTCAATTGAACACACTGTAAATCATACTCCATCTTTTTTAGGATTTTAATAACATGACAGACGTTTTATCTTTGAAAGTTGTAGAAAATGCGTTCCATTGATATTTGTGTAGTTTGGAATTTTAAATATTATTACAAGTACCTAAACATCCATGTAGAAATACATAAAATATAGGGATAAAAAGATAAGATATGATTGATTTAGAAAAGGTAACAGTCAATATTAGTTGTTTGAAAGTCACGTCGTCTGTCGCATTCATTTTTTTTTTTATTAGTTTACATTCAATTAAATACTATACACATATAGAATATTTGGCCTAACAAATAGATATCACAAGTTCGTTTTGCACACATAAAATTGTGCTTATCTGGTTGCTTGTGAAGTGATCAAGTGTGTCCTCTATCGTTTCCGAAAAAAAAAACAAAAAAGAAGTGATCAATTGTGTGGTATTGAGGTTAGTTTAGTGGAATCTCGGTCTTTCTGGGGATTGGAGTTATTTGGGGACATGGGAAGCCTGATTTGGTCGTTTTGATGTCAGTGGATATCGATTCCGATAGAGGATTTGTGGTGACCAATTCACGAGGGGAATAATTGAACGACAATCCTCAGTGATTGTTTTCTTCCAATAGACTCCGGTAAAACTGAAAGAGTTACTTGGTGATCTTAGGTAGCATGTCTTTGTGAGCCTAAATAGTAGTAAATAGTTTGTTCTTAAGAGACAAACTTCTGGTTTAGGTTCTGTTTGATAACTCAATTTAACAATTAAATTTAATGTAAATTTTGATGGGTCGTTGGTGGATCATCAAGGGGGCGGGGGGATATTGAGGGACTCAAATGGCCGAATGATATTTGCATTTTCAGAGGGATATACAGGTGTGACATCTCTGCAGGCTGAGGCTAGGGCGTTATGCACGGGGTTGGAATTATGTACTCTATTGGATGTAACAGCGCTGTTGGTTGAGGGTGATTCTAAAGTGGTGATTGATGCAGTACAGGGGAGTTGTGGCTGTCCGGCGTCTGTGGCAGCGATACTGCGCCGTATTGGCCAGGTTTCGGTCAACCGACTCTCATATAATCATATTTATCGAGAAGGAAATGCAGTTGCTGATTCATTGGCATTATTTGGTGGTGACACGAAGCAATTCACTCTATTTCATTCCTTCTGCTCTTTACCTAGAGTTGTAAGAGGTGTGTACAATGTTGACCGACTGGGAATTGGTTGCTTTAGGTATCGTAGGCGGTGTCCTCCAGGTAGCTCTTGACTGGGGTTGTCTTGTGCACTTCTCCAGTCTTGTATTGTTTTATTTCGAATCAATAAAAGGGTAGTAAAGCCCGCATTCTATTAAAAAAAATAATTAAATTTAATGAATTCAGATCTTAATATATTCAGACGCATTTGATAACCAAAGATTGAACATTTGAATTAATTAAGTGACACTAATTTTTTTAGACAAAAGTTGCTTTCAAAAATAAGTGATAAGCTCGCTTATCACTTATCACTAAATGTGATATACACTCAAATTTATTTGATTTAATACTTAGCGATTTAATAATTTAATGCATTCAAACTTCAGTTTTATCAAATGCAACCTTAGATTGATATAACCAAATATATGTTAGTTTCTTCATGTTACAAAATAAGGGTCCCATGTTCATTTATAATTCGATTTGTGTTTCCGGTGAGTAAGACTAATTAGTGACAAAGTATTAAGTTAATAAAATCATTATAGGTGTCCCAACAAGACAAGATTAAGTAAAGTTCAATTAGGTAAAGTTGAAGCTGTGACTAATTTGGGAATAAAATGAAAAGATTTTAGTAAACTTCAGTTTTATCAAAAATTTTAGCTGCTCCAATAATAGTCCAACAAAAGTAAATTACACCAAACTCATTCAACAGAAATACAACAACTAGTAACATTTGAAGGAAGTTATATTCTACTGGTTTGAAAAATAAGAAAATTGGAAGACAGATGGCTTACATGAAGGGGAGAAATATATAACTGCAATCTACGCAGTCAAATGAAAACTCATGCGCAAATAATGAAGAAATGGTGAAAATTTTTCTCCAATGGGAGGATAAATTTGGTACACTATATTTACCCTTTGGGACCAAACGACTAAAATCATCAAAGGGTAAAAATTTTAGTGGTATAATTATCTTTCCATAACTAATAAAGACGAGAATTTACTTTACGTCGGATAGGCACTACACTTCAGCAGTATTTTGTTTTTTTTGTGAATATGGGTGAATTGAAACTATGCTCTAGTTATAAAATGACTGACGCATCATCTTGGAATGTCACAAAAAAAAAATCGATCCATTGATACTTGTGTCACCTGAAATTTTAAATATTAGGAAAAATGTCTAAATATCATGATGGAAAATACCTAATTTCTAGCTACAAAGAGATACAATAATGATAAATTTAGAAAAATTGGTGGCTGAGACTGGTGTGTAACTTTTACAACTATTTTCCAGTCTTTATTAGTACTTTACATTCAATTGAAAACTAAACATATATCACAACTTCATTTTGCACGTATAATTTGTGTATATCTAGTTGCCTGTACTGTGATCTATAGTGTGATATTGAGGTTTAGTGGGATTTCAGTTGTTTTGGGGGGGGGGGGGGGGTGTCTGTTTCTGAGGATGGAGTAATTTGGGGTTATAAGAAGCTTAGCGTTGATGTAAGTGGGTCGCACTTTGGATAGAGGATTTGAGGTGAGCAGTTCTTGTGAGAGCAATAACTGAACTACAATAGTAACATAGTACAATGTTACTACTCACAAGACCAAATTCATGACTATGAAAACTTAAACCCAACTCTTGTAGAATACTGCTAATGTATTTGAAGACCTTTCTCAAATCTTGAAAAACAAAGAGGTAATCTTTTGTGACTGGTGATTTTGGACGAACTTGTTGGGATATAAGTAATCATTTTCTTGTGGTTCATGCAGACTCTGATTTAAACTTCAAAATGACGCTTCGGTGAAACTTTGGGGAAAGGTCTGTCACCGAGGTCACATGAGATTAAGGTCGAGGAATTTTGGGTAGTTGTAAGCAAGAAGAACAAAGGTTTTATGTTCTTGTCAAATTTGCAGAAGTTTGAGTCGTGCCAATTTTTAAAGTTGAAATACAAAGCATGTACCTACTGAAAGTTGAACCGACATGTTGCAGTTCTTCAGCCTGAGTTACAATGGTCTTTGTTATTTACCAAAAAGAAAAAAAAAACTAGAAGAGTTGAAGGTCATGAATTAATGATTCCATTTCAATCCAATATAGTTTCCCTCGTGACATTCATCATACTTTGGCAAATTTTCGTCCCATTTTCTGGGCAAAATAAATTCCTAGTCTAATAATCCCGGGAAATCAATTCTAGTCTAATCCCCTGATTTGACATGTAATAATTTAGCCAGAATTAATGCACAATAAACCTTTTTCTAAATTATTTTAATTTTTTTTTCTTGGATGAGAGGGCATGAATTAAGAAGCCAGGAGGGGAAGAGGGATTAGAACTTAGGGATAATTTCAAAAACCATCCTTGAGGTTTTTAACTATTACACTAAGCACTCTTGAGATTTCAAAAATTACACATACTTTTTCTTACCCATTGAAAATGACAATACTAGCATTAACATTCTGATAAAAATCCCCTGTTTGCCATGTTTATAAAAAGGATGGGTTTTATAAATTTTTTCCTTTTTTCTTCTTATTTGTTTCTCCATCACTAAATCTGAAGAACTATCAATGTTATCCCTAATCTCTAATCCTAATCAAATGTCAAACTAGTAACAATTTTTTAGATAACTTTTAATGTCACTCAATTGTTTTGTAACTCTTTTTTGGCATCAAAATCAATAATAAATCAACAACAACCTAAAAACAAATGGCCCAAAATCACTTTCAAACTATGGTAGTTCCACTGCTAACTAATGCACCAATATTTTAAAAAATCAGAATAATACTTTCTTCTCTATCTTAAAAGAATTTATATCCCCAATAAAGTACTATAAAAAATAGCTTATTATAGGAATAGATTTATTGTTATAGTTGATTATCAAACAACAAAATATTAGCATGAAAAACTTGATACTCATTCCTTTTGTAATTGTACCAATTTACTTTAGAATTGTTTATAGGGATAATTTCACAAACCTCCCTTGACGTTTGTGACAATATCACTTAGCACCCTTGAATTTTGAAAAATATCACTTGCCTCGCTCATTTTCAACTTTTTTTTTAATGTTATAAACCCATTTTAAAATATATTATTAAAAAACTCTTTTTTGGATAGATAATATATTTTCATTTCAATATAGCTCTTTTCTTGCGCACCTTTTTTGGTTTTCATAACAAATCTAGTTAATCCCTTAAACTTTTAAAAACTTCATTGATATGGTTCTGTAGTTAAGAATTATAGGATGTTAACAAGATTGAAAATATTTTAATAGCTTTCATGTTATTAGTTAGCACAATAAATATTAAATTTAAAAATTTACCAACACTTTTCAGTAAAAGAATAACTTCTTTTAGTCTTTGAAAACATAGCAAACGAGTAATAAACATAATTTAAAAATTCTTTTCTAGTTTTCAGAAATTCTAGATGAGCCATTTTCATAACAATTTGAAAAACTCCTTAAGTTGCAATAAACACTTTCTAGCTAATAATATTTTTTGGCTTGAAAACACCTTAAATACACTCTTAAAAATAAATTATTTATACCTTACTTATTGTTATATTATATTGTAAATTTTTGTCAATTTTTAATGTTTTCTTGAATTTTTTATATTTAATGAGTTATTTATTTTCTTGCATTTTAATGTGTTTTTTTCTCATTTTGCAGGTTTGTTTTAGGAAAAAAAAAGAAAAAAAGAAGAAAAAAAGAAAAAAAGAAGAAAAAGAGAAGATAAAATCTCTCCCTATCTCTTTCACCAAATACATTATTGATCCATTTTTGCACTCAATATCTCCATGCATCTTTCTTTTTATTTGGTGAGGAACTCATCATTTGATAAACAAAAAATTCCACTCATCATTTTTTGGACACTCTCTCGGCTCATTGGCAGATGGCCAGGACACAAACAGAAAAGGAAAAAAACTAAGAACTCACCTAGCTCTCGGTCTTTCTTCTTCTTTTCTTCAAAAGCTACACTAAAGAAGAAAAGGACTCCAACTTACTCCCTCAATTTCACTCACTCTCGGGTCTCTGTTTTCTCAGCTATACATATTATGATGCTTTTTGTTTATTTATTCTGATAGTCAGTAATCCTTAGTCGATGATTATTTACTGTTTGTTTTTTAGATTAAATGTGTAATTTATATTTTGGAGGATTATTAATCTATTTATTTGTTAGATTAATTAGATAGTTAGTAGTCCTAAGTCAGTAGTCAGTAGATGATTAATTCTTTAAAACTAGTGAATACTAAATAGTAAATAATGAATAAGAAAATGTAAATAGTAAATAGTAAATAATAAATAATAAATAGTAAAAGGTAAATAGTAAATAGTAAATAGTAAAACTAAAAGTAAAAAGTAAATGGTTAAAATTAAATACTAATAATAACTAGCAAATAGCAATAATACAATGTAAATTGAGGTAGTAACTGGTAATTAATAATACTTGTACTATTAATTGGTAAGTAACAATAATAATAATGGTAAATAGTAAAAAAACTATAATATTTAAAAGAAATAAGTTACACTAATTTATATTAGTGGTCAGAAGTTTAATAG
Organism: Coffea eugenioides; assembly: GCF_003713205.1. NCBI lineage: Eukaryota > Viridiplantae > Streptophyta > Magnoliopsida > Gentianales > Rubiaceae > Coffea > Coffea eugenioides. The sequence continues at coordinate 40,840,821 of NC_040038.1, forward strand.
AAACTATGATTAGTGAGTAATAAATAATAGCAAATTATAAGAAGGGGTTGGTGATTCAATTTAATTGTAAATAGTATTTAAAATAATTGCTAGTAAGTAATAATTTGATTAATACTAAAGACGAACCATTAATCATATAGTTTGAATAATACTATTTATTTGATAAGTTTATGTTTATTTATTCATTTGTAATTGGTGATTGTTTTATCAATGGTATTATTACTAATGAAGACGTTTGTTGAGTTAATATTAGTAATTATGGGTAGTTATTAATAACTAATAAATAATAAACTAACAATACTAGGGATTAGGTTGGCGAATTCTAGGGTTGGGCGTTTGCTTTGAATTTTTCTAGGGTTTGGTCGTTCCCTTTGAATTTTCTTCTAGGGTTCAGCCTCCATGGCTGGTTATCAGCTGGAGGGTGCAGGCCCTAGCCGCTCTTTCATTGAGGTATTAAGGGATAAGCATGCGCTTTCACTATGCAAAATCAAACCTATTACCCAGTACAAAGGGGAGCCGACTGTTTTATTTTCTGAGGAACATGTTGCTAACATGGCTGAGCCTTTCAAATATGCTGTCGTCGGTAAAATTCTGAAAAGCCAATTGCTCAATTAGAGTACGCTAATGCAATTGGTAGCCTAATGTATGCTATGCATTGTACTAGGCCAAATATTTCATACGCAGCTTGTAGACTCGCTAGGTACACTAAGAATCCTACTATAGAACATTGGAAAGCTATAGGTAGAGTGCTTGGATATCTTAAAAGGACAAAAGATTTAGAGCTTTCCTATGACAAATTTCCGGCTGTACTTGAAGGTTATACTGATGCAAGTTGGGTAACCAATGTATGTGACAAAGTGTCTACTTCTGGATGGATTTTTACGTTGGATGGAGGAGCTGTTTCTTGGGCATCAAAGAAACAAATCGTCATAACTTATTCCACCATGGAGGCTGAATTTGTAGGCTTAGCAGCTGCGTGCAAAGAGGCCGAATGGCTAAGAAACTTACTGTTAGACATCGAGTTGTGGCCAAAACCGATGCCATCCATTTCTTTGCATTGTGATAGGGAAGCCACTATGTCTAAAGCGTTAAATAGAATATATAACAGCAAATCTAGACATATAAGCCTAAGACATGAATATGTCAGACAATTATTGAATGATGGCATAGTCACAGTGGTGTATGTTAGATCATTCAACAACTTGGCGGATCCATTCACTAAAGCTCTCTCAGGAGATGTAGTGAAAGCAACGTCATTAGGAATGGGGTTAAAACCCTTTGTCTAGAACCACTAGTAATGGTAACCCAACCTCTCTTCTAACACTAATACTAGATGAAAGGTTTAAAGGGTAATAACAAGTTACTAATAAGTGGTTGTGAGCACTAGAAATTGTATTATACCATTCCAAGGTACTAGTACAGTTTGATACTTAAGAGGCTGAGTATCATACTCTTAATGAAGTTAAATATGGTTTCATAGTGCCTTGGTAATAAAGGCTTGAAATGTACTTCACCTATATGATCATGGGAGTGGTGTCGCTCCTAGCAAAAGTGGGGTTTTCTTTTGTAAATGATCATGAATCTAGGATGGAGCACACGGCCGGTAAAAGTGCTAAAATCATTTCGTGAACTATTCTCTGAAAAGGATATAATCTTGTGTGTGCTATTTCTGTTTTAACTTTAAAGTTATGGTTTAAGCAACATAGCCACCATAACTTGTTAGAACAAGTGAAATATTTACACTAAGAGAAGGGTTTAAGTTCACAAACACCTTTCTCTATGCAAGATAATATGAGTGCTGATTTAATTTCATTACAAACTAAGTGGGGGATTGTTGGTAATAGTTTGTTATGAGAAAGTTGAAGTTCAGTGTCCCACATTGAAAGAGGGCACCTTGGACCTTGGGGCTTTCTGATTAGGATAGAGTGTTAATTAATTGTCTAAAATATTTATTTTAGATAATTAATTAGAGGTGGTTAATGACAATTACATTTAACAGACATACCTGTGAAATGGTTAACTACCTATACACCTATTCAATAAAGATTGCATCATTTGATAGTGTCTTGCATAGGTGCTTCAATTCTTTAAAATAATAGGACTGTGACAGAATTAAATCACTTTTCATTGATAGTTCTTAAACTTTGTTGTATCCTAGAGGTAATTTGTCTAACACCACTACAACAAAAATGGTTTTTCCTGACATGTCTATAAGGACACTTTCTAATTTGTGTCATTATAGCAATCCTATCATGACACTTATTATCAATTCAATAATATATACTATAAATTCTTTTTATTTTATCTAATATAAAAATAATAATGTACCTTTAGACTATCTAGCGTGACACTTGAGAAATGTGAGAAAAAAAGTGGCGAAAATTTTAAAATTCAAGGCAAAAAAAGTGGCGGACTCTCGTGTAATTGTCTTTTACCATGAGAAGCAAAGCAAAGCTTTTCTAAGTGTTGAACTCTCACAAATCACCTCTACCTCATTTTCACTCAGACGCCCACTCTTACCTCTACCTCCCACCTCACTACTGCAATCTCAATCTCTTCGACGATTGAAGACCGTTGAAGAACCATGGCTCTCTGGCATGAAGACCAAGTAATTCTCCAAGTGTCTGCAGTGAAGGTTAGTTATTTCCCTCTCCTCTCTCTCTAAAATAATTTGCAAATATTTTGGCCCTAAGCCTGTTTTTTTTTCTGAAAATTTTTACCTTCATTCTTGTCGAATCTGCATTTAGGGTGTAATTTTATGGTTATTTACATGATTAATCTTTTCATCCCTAGAAATTTATTGCCCTAATTTTTAACTTGGGGGAAAAAATTGTTAAAAATTTTTGCCTTTCATCATGAATCCCCTAGATTAATTGCATCATCTGCCTCTTGGCCCACTTGGGAAGGACTTGCTACTTCTCAATCATTTTTTGCACAAAACCCAGCTACGGCTAGACTTGGCAGGGGGAGAGTTGAACAAAAATTGACCGGCGATTTGTTGTCATTGGTAGTGTAAAATGTTAACCATATTTTCTGCTTCTTTCCCTCATTAGACAAACCTACCCAACAAACTTAGAAAACATTAAATTAGATGTGTTTTGCCACTAGTTTTTGGGGTTGATTTAGTTTATCCAGCAAGCTAATTGGAGCTTTTGTATGGGCACGCAGAATTGGAAGTTGAGTACTAAAATGGATTGATTTTGTACTCTGTTTTATGAATTAAAGAACTTGCTTCTGCTTTGCAGCTGCATTTTTGCTTCTGCTTTGCAGCTGCATTTTTGCTTCTGCTTTGCAGGAGATTGGGTTTATTGGACTTTGTGGTTGGTATAAGAGGATGAGTGGTGTGATTATGGTTGTTGGCAAGTATGAGGTGGTAATTAATAGATGAAATTAAAGCTTCTAGGTGGGAAAAGATCATAACTTTTCTCTAGCTAATATTTAAGAAGTCCTGGTGTTCTTAGGTCTCTTGTTACTCCAACAGATCAGATGAAGGATCAGGAAAAGGAGTAAATCATCCGAGTTCTCTTTTGTATTGCAAACATCCAAGTTCGGAGACATAAAGGTTATTAGTGAAATCTCTTTCTCTCCCCCCCCCCAACACACACACACACACTCACTCACTTATTGCCTTTTCGGTGCATCCACTCTTTTGATATCTGTATGTCTCTGCTGGGAAATCCACATGCATTATCCCTCAAATCTAGCTGTTGAAAGCCATGAGAAAGCTGGGAGGAGCTTTTTCCTTTAAGAGAATTGTCTACTGTGCATGTTCTATATTTTTCATGAAATTCTGTTTTTGGCATTGTGACTTAAGACTTAGCAAGAAATTGTATGCTTCCATGGATGTGTATTTGTGTATTCATTCATGGTGGGTAACATGTAATCAAGCACCACATCGTACAGGTTTTATCAACTTGGAAATCATGGTTAGCATCTTCACAACTTGTGAACTTGTACCTTTCGCATTTGTCTTTCTTATCGTGTATATAATACCTGGCTTCGTGAGCATATAGCAGTTACTCCCAAGGTTGGTCTCCTCTTCTCATCATTACTTTTCATGGGACTAATTGGTGCTTTTGAGAAGTGAAGGTTCTTTGTACCTTGTTTCTATTAGCTACCAAGCTTTTCATTAGTGGTCGTGATTTTGAGGATCTTGTAGAATTATGCCCAATTGCAAAGTTAAATTGTATTAATGGATATATACTATACATGATTGTTGGCATACTAATTGAATAGGTTGCTGTCAGTGGGGTTTTCATTTTGTTTCACTGAGGGCCAACCCCAACCCCAAACTTGTTTAGCTGGGAGTTGGATTTCATAGTACTTGTCATGCCATTGACTTTGCTCATCTGAGTTCATCTTGTGAGGAAAATAAAATGTTCTGGGTAGTTAGTTCCTACAGTCTGGGCATTTAGTTTTGTTCTACAGCTTAATGCAGAAATGTGGTGGTTCTTTTCTGAGTCTCATTTACTGGCAAAATGTGCTTAAGAAATTATATGCTTTGATTTTTTCTGAATTTTTATTTGGGGATGTTTAAAGACGAAAGGTAAGAGAATTTGAATAGGGAAGAATACAATTTACAGGGCAAATTTATGCAATAATTTTGCGTGTAACATTTAAATGATGTTTTAGGAGAATTGACTTTGTTATAGTCAGCAAATTGCTGGATTTCTCCAAATACAAAAATTTACAATATTTGATATGTTTACTTACGATATAGTCTAGATGTGCCTCGGTGCTTCCTCCAAAGTTGCATGTTTAGACCAATTTGCTTCTGCTTATGATTGAAGTGGACATTTCTTTGCATTCAGAAGCGACGTTGCTTTAGATGCATGTCAGTATGCTGCGCGTTGACTAACTTGTCGCATTCAGTGTTTGGATAGGTGGGAGCATAATGGCATCACTTGGTTCCTTTCAGCAAATGTGGTTTTCAAAATCTGAGTAAGCTTTTACATCCACTTTACCTTTCAATATTCAACTTTTCTCCTTTTTTTCTCCCCATTTTCAGTCTGTTTTATCTCTCGATTAACAGGTTTGAGGAACATGGAGCTTCTAATGTTCAAAGAAAATGCCCGTAAAGTACTTTACTGGTGCGGACAATTATCACATTAGACAGAAATTCATGGAGTTGACTTCACTTTGATTAGTTAGCTGACGGTATGGGTTGCTCGGTTTTAATATCCTGCTTTATAGGCGCCCAAACAATGTACTATATATATATACATACTGTACCTCTCGCGGATCGTTGCTAATGTTGTACAATTATGTTACTTTACTTTTAGTTCAACAAATTATATTTGAGCATTGACTTTTGCTTTTAGATTACTATATGCATTCTGTTCTTTGGGATAATTTTACAAATCCTTTGGATTTTTTGATTGACGAAATGTATAGCAGGGAGCACTACCTGCACGTTGCTTCTATATCAAAAAAAAAAAAACTCCTGGCAGTTAAAAGTGTCAGCATAGCTCCGTTAAAAAAGCTCCTACTTATTACTGACTATAGCTATCCTGACACTTTCGATTATCAAGAAAAGGAATTTTCATTGGCAGATGAGATGTTATAACAACACAGTTTTCCTGACACATTTGAATACTACATACCTATCCCTACATTGGAAGGGACGACACTTGTCCTAAGTGTGAGGAAAAGTAAAGTGTCAGGTTAAATTATCTATACTGATACCTTTAAATGCCGTTAAAGGACATTTTTGTTGTAGTGCACAGAGGCAAATAACACTTTTAGAAAAGTGTTTTCACGCCTCAAAGTCTCTGCATTTGTCTAGTTTAGATTTGTTATTTACTATATTTTCCAACAATATTCAGTAATGGTAAGAAACAAAAGGGTAAGAGATCTTAAGAATGTGATAATATGGATATAACATATAGTGAGCGTGATAATGTATATAGTTTTGTCAAGGATAGCAAGAACATTGTCATAAGGCCATTGAAGTCAGGATCAAAATCTAAGTCTAATCAATTGAATGGGACTAATTTGTTATTTATTGTACCTAAAGATTTTAATTTAAATACACATGCGGAAAAATCGAAGATGTCAATACTGTTGAAAAGATTCCTGTCTTGGCTGTAAAATCTTGTGTGATGTAATAGACATGAATGCTTACCACCTATTGCTTGATAGACCGTGACAATATAATATGAATATAGCATGCAGTGGACGTGATAATGTTTATCGTTTTGTCAAGTGTAGCAAGAACATGGTCCTAATATCATTGAAGCGGGGTTCAAAATCTAAGTTTAATAAATTGAATGGGACTAATTTGTTACTTTGGCTTGGTGTCCCTTTATCCATGGCGATGTTGGACACATTTTGTAGTGGGATTGGTTCCGTTAAAGAAATCCATTGGGAAAACGTAGTTAAATCTCTGAGTGGCTTCCATACCAGCTGTGGTCGATCACGCATCTGCATCACTTCTGCAATGGCTCTTTTCAACTTTAACAAGTGTCCCGATTTTATTACATGCAGCACGGCAACAGCAACAGGCATCTCCTGGTTCTTGTATAAAACTCCAAGGTACTTATTTAACATCCCACACTCCATATTGACGGCTATGGATCTGGGGAAGGGGACGGAAGACTAGCCTGGGAGGGAGGTGGACGGGGATGACTCAGACGGGTGGAAGGCCGAGGCGTAGGAGTACTGGCTCTTGTTCACTGCCTGATCATTCCTTAGATTATCGGATGATGCTCAGATGCCAACCAATCGACCTGAAACCGATTGATGGTCGTCTCACCCCACTTGCTGCCCAGAAAAGAGACGGCAGAGAGTCTGTAAAATTTGGTGGTGTTGTTGTCGCAGAAGCCTCTTGGCCAAAAATTTGATGATTCCGAATTTCATACTTGAAGGGGATGCATTATCGATTATCCGGCTTCTTAGAGATAAAGACGATGATTTTTCTATATTCAATCTTTAATTCCAATTCATTCCTATATTCAAGGCAGAAAGCCTACTAATCAAATAAATAACAACTTTGAACTTCACACATGTACTGACCAACTCACAAACTAACTACTATAAATAGGGGAATGCCAATGCATTCCACTTTTATTCCAATAACACTTCATCTTTTTTTCCCCCCAAACAGAGATTATATGCTTAGAGTGCCATTAACGACTTCCTTAGGATCAATTATCGGTTTATTATATCTTACAAAGGATATTAATTACTTATACGGGAACGGGCTCAATGAACATCGAAGTAACGTAACTTCGCATGACTTCTCCCACGTGTGTGTACTCGTCATTGTGCTTATAAGCAACATCTATCACACGTGCCAAGTTGACAACTCGAAGGAGGACAGCCCTGGGAGGAACAAATTCTGCTGCATCAAAACCAGTAGTACTAGGTTTAAGGAGTTGTTGGTTCACGAGCTTCCACGAATCCTCGATTTGTCGGTAAAGTTCCCCGGATGCTTGCTGCTCTGTTACACCGTGTTGCTTCATGTAGCATTCCACCGCTGAAGCAATGTGCGGCCTTTCTTGTTCAAACTGCAAGTATCCAAATATTCGTAGTTGACGTTATAAAATGGAGAAGGAAAGAGGATTTTATGCAATTCTAGTACAATTTTTGTTTCTGAGTTTAAAGGAGGCCTATAAGAAAAGGAAAAGGGAAAGAAGAAGAGAGTTTAAAAGTCGAACAAGATACGTCATAAATATATGGTTGTTGTAAATATATAAATTGTTGATACTACTTTATTGTTTCTTTTTGTATTCTAAGCAAAACAGTTTAAAATTCTAAGCAATTACAAATTGAAACATTGCTTTCCCTTCCCTATTTCAAGATTCAGATATTTTTTAACCAAAAAAAGTAGCAAAAGAAAGGAAAGAGACCACACTCTTTAAGGACGCGATTTGCTGTGGGTTTGCTTTCCAATAGATAAGAATTTGGTTTGTACCTTGTGCCCCACAATGTCATCCCGAAGCCTGCAAATGATTGATGCAGCTCTTATGATATCAGGGTCATTTGATGCCCAATCGAAGCTCTCCTTCGTGACAATATCCCCCATGCCTAGGAAGGATATTATCGTAAGAGTGGTGTATCCACAGGAAGCCAATCCAATTCGCATATATTCCTCCACGGTTGGTATGTACCCTTGACGCAGCCACTTGGCCTCAACAAAATAGGCACGAGCCAGCAACTTCAGCTGCAAATTAGTGCAACAATATCAACTATTTCAATTTTAATAATATCCTAGGACGAAATCAATTAAGGAGTTTGATTGTATGAATTTGAGTATGCTCATACTGCTTCCTTGGCGTAATATGTTCGATATGAACTTCCTTTCTTGGCCATTTCTTCCTCAATTTCTTCAAACAAATCCAAGAGTGCTTGGTAACAAATCTTCATATAATCTGGGAGTTGTTTCATGCAGCCAAAGTTCCATCTATAAATGTTGTAACACATTATATTACAGCAAATTTTGCTGCATACGTAGTGTGTGTATCATTACAGCCAAGTTTAAGGGTAAACATTTCAAACCTCTCAATTGCTTCTGTGAAGATTTGAATTTCTTCGTATGTCCCGTAAGCATCATAAATATCATCTATTATGGATGTAATGGCTAAAACCTTGGACATAATCTTTCTAGCGAGAGCATATTGAGGCTCAAAATATACTCCCACGATCCAGAAATAGCCCTCAACCATTCGATCTCTAGCGAATGGAAGCTTTCTTGCAAAGTCTAGTTCTTTCCACCACCTGAGGTACACTAGCCAGCAGGCGTGCATTAATTCAATAATGTTCAAGCTCAGCCAAACAATAACATAATTTTTTAAGTTAACTATTATTAGAGGCACAACTATCTTCAAGAAACTTACAAGGAAATTTCTTGTAGCTCTTCCTTGTGCTGAGATTGTAGCATGTTAAAGTCCAGCTTAGCGAGCATTAGTAAAGTTGTATTATGTGAAGGAAAATTTTCATACATGTCTATGTAATGTTTGGCCTCTAATCTTGGTAAACCCCTCCAATAAGGCTGCATTAGTGCGTGACTTACTAGCTCAGCAACTGGACTGCTTAACTTGCAAGACTGAAGATGATTACTGGTAAAGGCCAGGGCATCATCTAAAATATTATCCCCGTGCGTTCTGAGATGAGCAGCTTCATAAAGTGCAAGCATGCCCGGTACATCATTAACCAAACATTCTCCAAACTTACCTTCAGCATTCAGGAATTTCTTGAATATTTCTGCATATATAATGGGAAAACGGTAAATGGTCGAATGTTGTGACCAAAAAAAAAAAAAAAAGATATAAAAACTATTCAATTTTGTGGTTTTCGTGATATGGGACAAGGAGAAAAATGCCAATTGCTTTGATGTTTCTATGATTGAAGGTTTGATAGTATAACCTTGTTGTTCTTTGACTCTTACCTGATGAAATTCTGAATCCCTCTTGTCTTAGAATTCGAAAACAGAGAGCAGCAGTGTAGATGTGGTCATTGCCCTCCCAATTCTGATGTTTCTCATGCATCTTTTGCAAAGCTTAACCGATTTCCTCTTCAAAATGATATGCTATGCCTAGTCGTTGAATCGCATCAATCAATTGCAGCTGTTGTGAAGGATTACTAGCAGTTGCATGAAGCTCTGTCCTGACTCTTTCCTTTAGCTGTTCAAGCTGTCCCTTCTTAGAAGCCCATGTTGCCTGCCAAAAACAAATATATGCTGTCCCCGATGAAGTTAAGGTTTCTATAAATAGTGCGTAAAGCTGCTTGTCACCACAATAATAATCATTATTTATTTTGGTGACAATGGTAAAAGGGCTGCTTAAAACATGCATGAAATTTTCTTAGAAGTTCGAGTATGTTTGTTGTATAATGGGGGTATCACAAGTTTGCTAACTTTTGAATATGATTTTAGTACTACAGTTCTGGCTGAAATATAATACTACCTTGTCGGAATCAGGGGAATAGACCAGGAACTGATTTCCCCAGATATCGGGATGAAAATTGGCCACAGGACGATGAACATCACGAGGAAAATCACTTTGGATTGAAATGGGATCAACTAAGCCAAGACCTTCAACTGCCATTGTTTTTTGTTAATCGAAGACTTGCAGAAGCTAGCTCAGACCGGAGAACTGGAAGATAATTGAACTGCTAGGTAGCTTTGAACGACGTTGTTGAAGATTGCATATTAATTTATAGCCACAACAATTTCTCAAATCAGAGATCTCTTCTGCACACTTTTTTTTTTTCCCTTAATTTGGGGACGTTTCCATTATTATTGAAATTGACAAGGGCTGTTAGGTTCTGTGCTAAAGCCGGCCAGCCATGCACAGCCACAGAAATTCAAGTAGAAATTCAAATGCTGAAGTAGCATTTGACAGGTTTCCACGACAGCCATGCCCACCGGTTGTGCCAGACTGAGCGTAGTAGCTGTTTCACAAATTGATGGCACCAGATAATATCTGATGGATGGATTCGTAATTGTAAATGCACATTTTGCACTTCAATCGCTAAATGGGAGTATAACTGTAAACTATACATCATACTCCATTTCTTTGATTACCTACCATTCAATTGAAAACACTGTAAATTATACTCCATCTTTTTTAGGATTTTAACAACATGACAGACGTTTTATCTTTGAAAATCAAAGGAAACGTGTTACATCTATACTTGTGTAGTTTTGAATTTTAAATATTAGTAAAAGTGCCTAAACATCTGGGTAGAAATACGTAAAATATAGAAATAAGAAAATAAGATATGATAGATTCAAAAAAAAAAACCCAATAGTCGAGATTAGTTGTTTAAAAGTCACAACGTCTGCCGCATCCCTATGTTTTTTATTACTTTAGATTCAATTAAATACTATAAACATATAGAATATTTGGCCTAACAAATGGATATCGCAAGTTCGTTTTGCACACATAATTTTGTATATCTAGTTGCCTGTGGAGTGATCAATTGTGTGATAATTTGGTGGAATCTCAGTCGTTGGTGGGTCTGTTCTGGGGATTGGATTTATTTGGGGACATGGGAAGCCTGATTTGGTCGTTTTGATGTCAACGGATATCAATTCCGATAGAGGATTTGTGGTGAGCAGTCCATGAGGGCAATAATTGAACTACATCGTAGGTAATTGTTGTTTTCTTTTAATAGACCTCTTTTTAAATATTTTGAACAATTTATGGGAAAAATACACTTTTCATCCCCACTGTTTGGAGCTTTGGACAATTTTGTCTCTAATGTTTTAGTCAAAACACATTTCAGCCTCGTTGTTTTATAATTTCAACTAATTTTGTCCTTAAAATTTCATTCAAACACATTTCATCTTCATAGTTTCATAAACTTGATCAATTGAGGACAATTGAATGCTTGCTAATCAATTTGGTCAAAATATCATGACATGATCAGCATGTCCTGTTATTATCAATAATTAATTCAATCACTGATTAAATGACATAAACATGTATATGATGCAATAAAATAATATTTTGCAAATAAATGACAATCCAAATAATTCTTTCTTTCACATTAATATTTTTCTCCAATTGGTTGTAATGGGATTGTTTGAAATATTTCTCCAATTGGCTATCATCAGATTTCTTCTCCACGACTTCGTTTCTTCTTGATCTTCTTGTTCGATTTGTAATTAAGAAGAGAGTAATGGTGGCTGAAAATCTCTTAGTTTCTTATTTTTTTGGTACTAAAAATGAGAAACTTGATTTAAAAAAAAAAAGATTTTTAAGGTTTTTGTTGATCCAATGTTTTTTTATGGTCAAGTAATGATATTCCATTCAAATTATTTGACAATTCATCAATTGTTCTCAATTAGTCAAATTTATGAAATTATGAGGATAAAATGTATATGCATGAAATTTTAGGGATGAAATCAATCAAAATTATAAAACTATGAGGATGAAATGTGTTTTGACTGAAACTTTAGAAATGAAATTTCCCAACATCTCAAACACTGGGGATTAAAAGTGCATTTTCCCCAACAACTTATTTCATAAAGATCTAACTCAACTAATCAACTCTGGTAAAAAGCGAAAGTGCCATTTGGTGATCTTAGGTAGCCGCATGTCTTTGTAAGCCTAAATAGTAAATAGTTTGTTCTTAAGAGACAAACTACTGATTTAGACAAATAAGGGTCATGTTATAATTCAATTTGTATTTCCGGTGAGTAAGACTAATTAATGACAAAGTATTAAGCTAAAATCATTATTGGTGTACCCAAGAAGACAAGATTAAGTAAAGTTCAATTAAGTGAAGTCGACATTGTGAGTGTTTTAACAGTAAAATGAAAAGATTAATAAACAAAGAGAAATCAGACATGAAAAAATTCTTTATTTCTTCTCAGAAGGCTCACACAATATTATGTGACTATTGACTTGTGTAACTTTCTCCCTCTCCTCTCGACTCTCAACTTTCTATCTACTCTTCTTCCTCGATAGAAGGGAGATCTTGGCCTTAAGCCAAGGTCTCCCTTTCCTCTTCCTTTGTTCTCCTTTCGTATTCTTTTGTTCTTACTTTAATAAAGTTTCTCTTAGCAGGGTATCCTAGTGAGAGGTTTCTTCTCTCTTAGGCTATCCTGGTGAGAGTTTTCTTTTCTCCTAAGCTATTCTGGTGAGAGTTTTGTTTAGTTTTTATTTTTTTGTTATGTATTTTCTCAGATCGAAGAATTTCTTCAAATCTATATGTTAGATCTAAAATTTCTTGGGTCTTCTCGCTAGATCTCAACATCAGTTTTGAACTTAAACCAGTTAGATAGCAGATCTGAGGGAATAGATATGCACAGATATCTATGGAGCGGTTCGTTCAATTGATCAGATTTGATGATTGCTGATTCGCAGTATAATCTTTTATATTTTGTAACTCTGTTAAATCTTATGATTTCTCAGATCAAATATATCTGTGACATGTTCAATGTATTTTCTGCCATTAGTGCAAATTACTTTATCAAGCAAATCGTGCTGAACGATTTCCAGCGAGATGATTAATAATATTAACTTATGTTTTATCAAAAAAAAAATGTGGCTATTGACTTTAATAGACACGTCAGGAACTACCAACATAGAACACAATCCAGCGTTTAACACAACAAAGAAAAAAATAAAAAAGAAAGCCCTTGAAACACAATTATGCAACCTTAATTAATTAAATAAATTTCAAATTTAAGCTTCACACATGTATTGACATGCTTAAAAAAGTAACAGCTACAAATAGGGGAATGTTGATTGCATTCCACTTTTATTCCATTAACACCTTTTTTCTTTTCCAAAAAAGATTATTCAGTAACGATTATGCTTTGAGTACTATTATTTTTTTTTTCCTTACAATCAATTATTGATTTATTATGTGTTACCAATGATATTACCCTTACGAGGTTAGGCTCAATGAACATTGAATTGATGTAACTTAGCATGAATTCTCCCACATGTGTATATTCATCAACATCTATCAAACATGCCAAATTGACAACTCAACGGAGGACAGCCTTGGGAGGAAATATACAAGATCGGGCTTAATGAATATTGAATTGATGTAGTAGTATCTTGCGTGATGGAGAAAGATGTGGCAGTGGTTTTTCCTTTTTTTCCCCCTACCATTGTGTACAAGCCTTATTGCTTTGATCAATAAAAGCTCCTATTATTTGCCAAAAAAAATATTGAATTGATGTAACTTCACGAATTCTCCCACGTGTATATTCGTCGACATCTATCACAGATCCCAAGTTGACAACTAGAAGGAGGACAGCCTTGGGAGGAAAACTTCAGCTGCAGCAGATCCAGGAAGGAGTACTGGGCTTAAGGAGTTTGTTGGTTCATGAGCTTCCACGCATGCCCGATTTGTCGGTAAAGTTCCTCAGATGCTTGCTGCTCTATTACACTGTGTTGCTTCACCTTGGATTCCACTGCTGAAGCAGCGTTTGCCATTTCTTGTTCAAACTGCAAGTATCAAATATTCAAATAGTCATAGTTGATATTGTAAAATAACACGCTGCTCTTTGTTTCCCAACTCGAAAATAACTTCTCAAAAATTTTAGCTGCTCCAATAATGGTCCAACAATAGTAAATTACACCAACTCATTTGACAGAAATACAACTAGTAATATTCCAAGGAAACTAATTCAAATGGTTTGAAAAAACGCTGACGATTATTGAAGAAACGCTGACGATTTTTCTCCAGAGAAAGGATAACTTGGTACACTATATTTACCCTTTGGGACCAAACGGCTAAAATCATCAAAGGGTAAAAATTTTAGTGGTATAATCATCTTTTCATAAATAATAAAGACGAGAATTTACTTCACGCCAAATAGGCATTACACTTCGGCAGTATTTTGTTTACTTTGTGAATATGGGTGAATTGAAGCTAAGCTCTAGTTATAACGTCGCTCAATTGATACTTGTGTCGCTTGAAATTTTAAATATTAGGTAAAATGTCTAAATATCATGTTGGAAAATACCTAATTTCTAAGAACAAAGAGATACAATAATGATAAATTTAGAAAAATTGGTGGCTGAGACTGGTGTGTAACTTTTAAAGTAACGACGTCTGTCACATAACTATTTTCCAGTCTTTATTAGTACTTTACATTCAATTGAAAACTAAACATAGAATATTTGGCCTATCAAATTGATATAACAACTTCATTTTGCACATATAATTTGTGTACATCTAGTTGCCTGTGCAGTCATCTATAGCCTGAGTTACAATGGTCTTTGTTATTTAGCAAAAATAAAAAAAAAAACTAGAAGAGTTGAACGTCATGAATTAAATGATTCCATTTCAATCCAATATAGTTTCCCTCGTGACGTTCATCATACTTTGGCAAATTTTCATCCCATTATTTGGGGAAATCAATTCCTAGTCTAATCCCGGGAAATCAATTCTAGTCTAATCCCCTGATTTGACATGTAATAATTTAGCCAGAATTAATGCACAATAAGCCTTTTTCTAAATTATTTTAATTTTTTTTCTTGGATGAGAGAGTAGGAATTAAGAAGCCGGGGGAAGAGGGATTAGAACTTAGGGATAATTTCAAAAACCATCCTTGAGGTTTTTAAGTATTACACTAAGCACTCTTGAGATTTCAAAAATTACACATACTTTTCTTACCCATTGAAAATGACAATACTAGTATTAACATTCTGATAAAAATCCCCTGTTTGCCATGTTTATAAAAAAGGATGGGTTTTATAAATTTTTTCCTTTTTTCTTCTTAGTCGTTTCTCCATCACTAAATCCGAAGAACTATCAATGTTATCCCTAATCTCTATCCTAATCAAATGTCAAACTGGTAACAATTTTTTAGACAACTTTTAATGTCACTCAATTGTTTTGTAACTCTTTTTTGGTATCAAAATCAATAATAAATCAACAACAACCTAAAAGCAAATGGCCCAAAATCACTTTCAAACTATGGTAGTTCCACTGCTAAACTAATGCACAAATATTTTAAAAAATCATATTAATACTTTCTTCTCTATCTTAAAAGAATTTATATCCCCAATAAAGTACTATAAAATAGCTTATTATAGCGATAGATGTATTGTTATAGTTGATTATCAAACAACAAAATATTAGCATGAAAAACTTGACACTTATTCTGTAATATCCCAATTAGAAAACATTACAAGATTGTTGAGTCGGTGGTTAGTCAGGGAGTATTTCCACGTAAGCAATTGTATAGATATGGAGAATCTCATTAGTAACCGCGATTTGCTTTGTATAAATAAGGGAAATTAGAGAAGTGTCAGATAGTTGATTTTTGTTGTAAACAATTCTCATCCTCTCAATAAAATTCTCTCTCTTCTCTCCCAGTTTCTTCTTCTTTCCCTTTTCTCTTTCTTCAACCCTACACCGAGTCATTACAAGGTGGTATCAGAGCTACCTTTGCTCGGCCTGATCTGAGGTAGGTAGTTCCACCATGGCGGAAGGAACAAGATTTAAAGGTCTAGAGGAACAGCTTAAAAGACAGGAAATCAGAACCCAAGGAATAATGGACAACTGGACAGCGACGGAGAAGCAATTGAGGGACGTGATGGCGGCTGATCGGCAACATTTGGAAGAGAAAATCGAATCTTCCAACAATGAATTGAAGAACTTAATTGCAGCTCTATCCAATCAATTCAGAGCTGCGATGAGGACGGTTCATGGTGATAGAGGAATTTTGCAGACACCTACAGGGCATTCGGACAGGCAAAATCACTTGGGGCGTACGGAAGAAAATTTCGGAGGAAATAGGCAGTTTTTGCAATTGGCCATTCCAAGGATGGAATTCCCAGTCTTTGATGGAGGAAACCCGAGGGAATGGATCCGAAAAAGTCAAAAATATTTCCATACATTCCATATTCCTGATTCTCAGAAGATGGATATGGTGGAGATATTCTTGGAAGGAAAGGCAGACATTTGGTATCAGGGGTTCAAAATCAGCAGGGGAGTGACCATTTGGGAAAATTTTACTGTGGAACTCATTAAAAGGTTCGGGAACGTGAAGCAATTGGATCCTGTGGAAGAATTTAGCAAGCTGCAACAAACTTCGACCGTCCAAACATATCAAGAGAAGTTTGAGGAATTGATGGTCGAAGTGGCGATTGTGGTACCATCCCTTCCAGAATCTTTTTACATTTCCTGTTTTCTTAGCGGATTGAACGATGAGATCAGGTCGATGGTAAAGATGCATGACATAGGTTCTTTGAGTGAAGTCTTTAAAAAAGCTAAACTCCAAGAATCTGCAAATGAGGCTTACGCCAATAAGTATAGCCCAGTAGCAAAATTGCTACTTTCCCATCAACGAGCAGTGGGGGAGGGAATTTCAAAGGCGGTGGAGCCTCTACTCTATCGGGTGACCCAAATAGGAAATTGGAACCATTTACTTTTAAGAAAATCACCCCAGTAGAGATTCAACATAGGAGGGGCAAAAGGGTTATGTTTCAGGTATGGCGAGAAGTACACTCCTAATCATAAATGTAGGAATAAAGAGGTGCACATACTGGTGGTGGATGAGGTTGTTGAGGCAGTAGAGGAGGAAATGATTGAGGAAGAGATTGAATACCAAGGAAGGAAAACTGAAAATCATGTTAAACTCACCCTACACTCCATTTCTGGAATTATGGTGTAGAACACCATCAAGGTACGAGGAGACTGGTTGGGCAGTAAGGTTTCAATCCTGGTAGATGGGAGTAGTTCCCATAGTTTTATTAAGGCTTCAGTAGCCTTTCAACATCCTGAGTTGATCAGGAAAATTAAGCCCTTTAGGGTGAAGGTAGCTAATGGAGATAGTTTATTGTGTAATAAACGGATACCACAGTTGCAATGGGAAATGCAGGAACATAAATTCTTACATGATTTCTACATACTAGATATAGAGCCTTATGATATGATCATTGGTGTTGATTGGATGAAAGCATACAGCCCTCTTACTTTTGATTTCAAGAAATTACAATTAGTCTTTGACAAGGAACAGGAGTTGGTTACCCTGCAAGGAGATTCAGAGACTGTTGGTGTGAAATTACATAAGGGGTACAGAGCATCCAGGATCCATAACAGGCATAGGAGGCAACTTTATGATCCACGCATCTTTCTACTGAGTATTGGCAGTGAGGTAGCTAACAATCATCAGGTAATTCCTGAGGCCATTACTACTCTCTTGACTCAATTTGATGATGTGTTTAAAGAACCCCACTCCTTACCTCCCTCCCGAGAATTTGATCATCATATTACACTAATCCCTGATTCTAAACCCTTTAAATTAGCCCCCTATAGATATCCCCACATGCAAAAATCTGAGATAGAAAAACAAACAACCTCCATGATAGAATCTCGGATTATTAGAGCCAGCTACAACCCTTGCGCTTCCCTAGTGCTATTAGTTCGGAAAAAAGATGGCACTTGGAGATTATGCATTGACTATAGACAGCTCAACAACATCACAGTGAAAGACAAGTTTCCTATACCTATTATAGATGACCTCTTGAATTAATTGTTTGGAGCCAATTTTTTTACAAAAATTGATCTTCACGCCGGTTATCACCAAATACAAATGAAACCAAAAGACATTCCTAAAACAGCTTTTCGTACTCACCAAGGGCATTATGAATTCTTGGTAATGCCCTTTGGGCTTACCAATGCTCCAGCCACCTTTCAAGCTCTCATGAACTCCATTTTTGCTCCCTATCTCAGAAAATTCATATTAGTCTTTTTTGAACCTTGAACACCTCAGAACAGCCTTAGAAATCTTAACAACTCACCAACTTTATGCTAAACTCTCCAAATGCTCATTCGGTTGTACTCAAGTAGAGTATCTTGGCCACATAGTTACTGTTCAGAGAGGAGTCGTAGAAAGGTCATAGGGAGACTGGTAACTGTTGAGCCTAGGGAAGGAAAAGATACTACTTAAGGCTTTTACTCACACATATTTCGGGACCAACATCGTTCGATGACTTACTTATGGTTAGAGGTCACAAAACAGCCTCTTTTAGAGAAGCCTGTTTGCAGTTAGGATTGCTGGAATCTGATTCGTATATAGAAGAAGCATTACAAGAAGCTGCTCATTTCCAGATGCCTTATTTGTTAAGGTCTTTATTCGCAATGCTTCTATTTTATTGCTCTCTGAAAAATCACAAACATCTTTGGCAATCATTCGAAGAGCACCTATCTTCTGATTATAAACGAAGTTTCACGCATCGCCACTGCACACCGATAGAGATTAAAAGAAAAGTTCTTCAGGATATTAATGCAACATTGGAGCACATGGGAAAAAACCTTGATGATTATCATTTCCTTGAAGATTCCTTTACATCCTGTTATGGTGAGCGGCTGACCAAAGAAATTCAAAGTGAAACAGCCATACCGAATGATCCAGAAGATCTGCTTCTTCCTCAAAAATTGAATTTTGGCCAGAGGTATGCATTTGATTTAATTCTGGATTCAATATCTAGCTCAAAAGGTCAAGCTTTCTTTATAGATGGTCCAGGTGGAACGGGTAAAACTTTTTTATATCGCGCGCTTCTCGTTTTTCTTCGTTCACAAGGATATGTCGCAATTGCAGTTGCCACATCTGGTGTCGCAGCATCTCTCCTCCCTGGTGATAGAACTGCATACTCATGGTTTAAGATTCCTTTGGATTTTTCAAAACAAAACTTGTCAACTAAGTAAGCAGAGCAGTGTTGCAAGGTTGATTGTTGATGATAAATTAATGTTGTGGGCTGAGGCTTCAATGGCAAAAAGAGAATCAATTGAGGCATTTCATTGTCTTCTTATGGATATAATGGAATCTGATGTACCATTTAGAGGAAAAACTATTGTTTTTTGCGACGATTTTTGCCTAACCCTGCCAGTTATTGAACACCTACCTGCAGTAGATTTGATCGAATCAACTGTTCTATATTCACATTTATGGTCTCATATGCGTAAGCTACAATTAGGAACAAATATGAGAGCTGCCTTAAATCCAGCGTTTTCGGCTTTTCTGTTTAGAGAAGGAGAAGGTGTTGAACCTGTTGATGAACATGGTCAGATATCTCTACTACCTCATATGGTTATTCCTTATCATAACAAAGAAGAATCGCTTGACAGGTTATAACCATATAGTGCACTATTAGTAGTTCATTCTGTCTATGTATTTTGACTGCTTGTCCTAATTACATGTAAAATCTTCCAGATTACTTGGGACCGTATTTCTTGATCTAAATCTGTATTCATGTGATCCTTATAGAATGATAAATAGATGTGTACTTTGTCCAAAAAATAGTTCAATTGCTGAAATTAATGAGATGATGATTGCAAAATTTCCTAGAAATCTTCACAGATATATAAGCTGTGATAAAACTGTTGATAGGAGATACCAGGCAGATTATGAGGACTTTCTAAATTCTTTGAATCCAAAAGGTCTGTCTCCTCATGAACTTTTAATCAAAGAAAACTGTCCTATAATGCTTTTGAGAAATGTGAATCCCACGGATGGTGTTTGCAATAGCACACGGTTAATCTGTAGAAAATTGGCTGAACACACAATTTGTGCCGAAATTATCTCTGGTCCTCCTAAAGGGAAAAAGTTTTTCATTCCAAAAATTCCTTTGCAGACTTCTGATATCGAAAAGAATGGTATTCCATTTATACGGACACAGTTTCCTGTCCATTTATGCTTCGCAATGACAATCAATAAATCTCAGGGTCAAACTCTTGACTATGTTGGAATTTACCTCCGTGAACCTGTCTTTTCTCACGGTCAACTTTATGTTGCTCTCTCTAGAGTTAGAAATTCTTCTACAGTTAAAGTTTTAATTGCTCCGGGTACTTCTGATGACGTCAAAGTTGATTGTAAAACAAGAAATGTTGTCTTTCATGATATCTTTCGATTCACTAACATATGATAAATGAGGTCTGATTACCCAAACCATTGATTACTTATTAGTTTATCATTTAGAGAATCAAATACTGTTGCTGATTTCCAATTGTACTTCTATTTTTTTTAAAAAAAATTGTAGGATGCAAGATGTTATCCCAATCAAAGACGTCCTGCTTGGTCTCAAGGTTGGACCTGCAAAGTCATTGTGCAAGAGAAGCAGCAGATAACTGGATCAGCAATGACGCTAAAAAAAATAAAAGTTTATTTTGCTGGATTCAGAGGTCTTCTCTCTGCTGCTATGATATATACTTCTTCATACTACATGGTTAAATATTTCATTGCTAAAAGAGCACATTAATATGCTCCATATATTTCCGTTGTAATTAAGGGATCTTCTGTTTTTATCAACAGTTCAATGCATGCATAACTGCTTACTTCGTGAATATTTTCTATGTGCATAGAGATCGCAGGTAGAGGGGATTATGTTCAATAATGACATTCCAAAGATCAGCTCTCATCTTCAGATTTATAAAAAGTATCTGATTTCAAATGCCATAGTAAGGCTAATTCCAGAAAAATAACAAACTTCTGAACTGAAGATCCAGTGGGTTATCACCAGCGGAACAGTCATTGAACTAGTCAATGATGATGACGATATTCTGCCTGTGAAGTTTGACTGTACAGAATTCAGTGATCTTGTGAACTTCATGGATGACAAAGAAAAATCAGTTGGTGAGCTTTAGCATTGTAATTTTTTCATTTACTCACCAGTTATGTTCATTTTTGCTGATTGATATTGTATTATTCTGCACCAGATGTTCTTGCTATAGTTGTTAAAGCACTGGATGTTAAACATATCAACAGAAATGAAAAAAATTCAGTTGTTCAGAAATTCGTCATTGTTAACAAAGAGTAGGTTTTTCCTTACAGATTTCATGTTTATTATATCATAACTTTTATTTTTCTACTTTTTTCAAAATTGATCTTTTCCCTGTATTAGTGCGCAGACTATTTGTCTTGTCATTGTGGGATGATTTTGTAACTAACGAAGGTCAGCAAATGACACGTAACATCCAGAATCAGCCCGTTGTTGTTTGTCGCAGGTTAAAAGTTAGCTTTTACAATGGTATGCAGTTTAACATTTGTATAATATGTCTCTTACATTTAAATGCTCAGTGTTCATCTTTTTCCTTTGATCTCCATATATCTCCTTCTTTGCAATCTTTCCCTGACAACTGACCATCTTTTCCCCTAGGAGTCGCGCTGTCTACCTGGTTTGACTTTGCAATTCTTATAGATCCTCCTATAGAAGAAACTAGAAACCTAAAGAAATGGTTACTAATTACTCCTTTTACTTTGTCCCTGTCTTAAACATGCTCGTCGTATGCACTTGTAATTATTAATAAATTTTTGTCCTTTTACACAAGGTTAGGAAAAATGCTCAGCTCCTTAATGACCTTGTTACTGATGGAGTTTACATGAAATACAATCCTGATATGCCTCTTAAACCAGATCAGAAGATAACTAAAATTATGCTTTTAAAATCTACACAAAGGTCGGACTTTTCTGCATTATGCGATTTACTACCATTTTCACATACATTTACCAAAGTTGCCTCTTTTCTCTCTTCCATTGTTATTTTTATACCAGAGCTCCTGGGTCAAAGTGTCTTTCTCGTTTGAGCACATCTTCCAAAAATTTTGGTATATGGGATGCAAAAAATGCTTTCGCTCTACAGCAGCTCCACATGAAGTGGTTTTTACATGCAATTCCTGCAAAGAAAGGCATCTAGCTTAACCAAGGTCTTTGGTTATACACTCCATCAGTTTTTTTTTTCCTTTTTTTTTATCTCCCTCCCTTTTTCATACTAAGATTTCTTCTTACTCGTTCTTCGTCTTGTTCCTATATTTCTTCTACTTAGCTTTTGTTAATATATACAGATGTCGATTCAACATTGATTTGACTGATACAATAGGCACAGTCACTGCTTCCATTTTTGGTGAATTAGCTAAAAATTTGCTTACTTTCACCGGATTGGAAGCAATGGAGCACTTCACTCAGGTTAACATCTGTATATATTATAGTGTGTATATCTTTACATATTTTCCCTTCACGTACTATTCTATACTTATAATTCTGATATTGTATTTCTTCTGTGTTTTAACTACCAGAATATTGAACTTCCCTTAGAAAAGATTCATGCTGAACTAAAATAGAAGATTTTTCTGGCTCATATTAGACCGGTTCAGTCTCAGCTGGCTGATGCAAAGCAACATTACACAGTTATATATTATTGTGAAAGTACTGACCAACTGGAAGCTCAATTGCTAGATATCCAAGAAAGGCCTGATCATGTGTTAACCTATAACGAAGTTGCAAACAGTGATTCAATAGCTTCAGGTCCTATTACTAAATTTGTGCATTCCACCTTTCACATTACATATCACAGTTCATTATAATCTAAATAATCCGTGTTACCCTTTTTTTATATAGCAGTAAACAATATTTGGTTCTTCTTCAAGAGTTAAATCATGCCTTGCTAAAAGATTTGAAGAGTCAGAAGGTGACTGTTCATTTGCATCGCCGCTTGAAGATGCCAATTCACCTAACAGAGCCAAATTATCTTAGACCTGCACGGCCACTGCCCCCTTAATCCCGTTGGCCTGTTATTTTGTTCACCGTTCCAGATGAACGATGCTGCTTGTTTTGTGTTACCCTCGAGATAACTCGTTCCATGTTAAACTTGTCTTGGCACTCTACTTTTATTACAGCTGTATTTAACTGCCTCTGATTACATGTTATCTCATTTCAGATGAATGATCCTGCTTCTTTTGTCTTAGACTGCACATAACCCATTGCATGTTGAACCTCTCTTCGCACTCTGCTTTTGTTACAACTGTTTTTTACTACCTCTGATTAAATGTTATCTTCTTATATTTTAAGCATTGATACTTAGCTAATACTTTCATGCCGCTTCTATGCATTATCATGCCTTTTGCTATGCCCCGTATATTGCTTTCAAATAACATCTTATACTTCTTGTCTCCCAGACAGGATTAATTTCCACGTTCAATAGTTACTGTGATTTCACTTACCTTGGAATATATCATCTTCATTTAATTAAATACTCATGTATATAAATCAAACATCACGTTAAATGTGACAAGGCATTCTTTATTTAATCTACAGTATACATTAAATAAAAAATCAAAATTTTCTCCCTCTTTAACTTTAACATACACGCTTTTTTTTAGCCTTCGCCCTCAAACAAATTTTATCTTCCCCAGTAGCATAGTCCGACTACAAAAATCCAATTGTCTCTTTCCCTAGGCCTTTATCCACGACCAAATTGATTATAAGGAGCTTTGACTGTTTCTTTTCTCTCTTTTTGTCATTTTGCTTATGAAAACTCATAGATAATTCAATGTGACAAGTTATTAGTGTCTGTCTAGACAGACTTCAATTTAGTTGTCTTTCACAAATAAGTCAGTACACCTACTATTACTGTCAGTCTGCACAAACTTCAATTCTATTGTCTTTCAAGAAACGTGTGTTCCACACATTATTCTATGTTTCTCTTTCATAACTTTCCTGCACTGCATGTTGACCACATCTATTTCTTAATATATATCACTAACAAGTTCGTTCACTTTCAAGCACATTCGAATGAACACACCTCATATAAGTGATAAGTTTCCTCTTTGATATGTTCATTGACTCATAAAATCATCTTAACTGGTTCTTCCTTTTTTCTACATTCTGTCAACTAAACTCTTTGCTATTTATAACACCAATCCTGCAATATTTT